>NW_012105475.1:1623724-1715905 GCF_000951045.1 Mandrillus leucophaeus
CCTAGCTAAAGCAATCAGACAAGAGAAGGAAATAAAGGACATCCAAATTGGAAAGGAAGAAGTCGAATTATCTTTGTTTGCAGATTATATGATCTTATATGTGGGAAAGCCTAAAGATTCCACCAAAAAGCTATTAAAACTGATAAATTTAGTAAAGTTGCAGGATACAAAATCAACATTCAAAAATCAGTAGCATTTCTATATGCCAACAGCAAACAATCTAAAAAGGAAATCAGAAAAGTAATCCCTGTTACAAGTAACAATAAACACCTAGGAAATAACCAATGAATTTTTAGATCTCTATGATGAAAACCATAAAACATTGATGAAAGAATTTAAGAGAATACAAAACAATGGAAGGGTATTCCATGTACATAGGATGGAAGAATCGATATTATTAAAATGTCCATACTACCCAAAGCAATCTACAGACTCAATGCAATCCTTATCAAAATGCCAAAGATATTCTTCACAGAAATAGAAGAAGCAATCCTAAAATTTATATGAAATCACAAAAGACCCAGAATACCAAAGCTATCTTGAGCAAAAAGAACAAAACTAGAGAAATCACATTACCTGACTTCAAATTTTACAACAAAGCTACAGTAACCAAAACAGCATTGTACTGGCATAAAAGCAGACACATAGACCAATGGAACAGAATGGAGAACCCAGAAACAAATCCACTTATCAACAGTGAATTCATTTTCAACAAAAGTACCAAGAACATGTACTGGAGATAGAACAATCTCCTCAATAAATGGTGCTGGAAAAACTGGATATCCATATGCAGAAGAATAAAACGAGACCCCCTATCTCTTGGCATATATAAAAACCAAATCAAAATTGAATAAAAACTGAAATATAAAACCTCAAACTATAAAGCTACTGGGAAAAGCTTGGGGAAACTCTCTAGAATATTGGGCTGAGCAAATACTTCTTGCGTAATATGCCACAAATACAGGTAACCAAAGCAAAAATGAAAAAATAGGACATATCAAGTTAAAAAGCTTCTGTGCAGCAAAGGAAACAATCAACAAAGTGAAGAGACAGCCACAGAATGGGAGAAAATGTTTGCAACTATCCATTGGACAAGGAATTAATAATAAGAACATATAAGGAGCTCAAGCAAATCTATAGGAAAAGATCTAATAATTCAATTTTAAAATATGCAAAATATCTGAATACACATTTCTTAAAACATACAAATGCCAGACAGGTATATGAAAAGGTGCTCACCATCATTGATCATTAGAGAAATGCAAGTCAAAGCTATAATGAGATATAATCTTACCCTAGTTAAAACTGCTTTTATCCAAAAGACAGATAATAACAAATGCCGGTGAGGGTGTGGGGAAAAGGGAAACCACTGCTGGAGGGAATATACATTCATACAACCACTACAGAGAACAGTTTGGAGGTTCTTCAAAAAACTAAAAATAGAGCTCTCATACAGTCCAACAATCTCACTGCTAGGTATATATCCAAAAGAAAATAAATCAGTACATTGAAGAGATATCTGCACTCTCATGTTTTTTGCGGCACTACTCACAATAACCAAGATTTGGAATCTACCTAATTGTCCATCAGCAGACAAATGGGTAAAGAAAATATGGTGTGTACACATGATGGAGTACTGTTCAGCCACACACACACAAAAAAAGAATCAGATTTTATCATTTACAACAACATGGATAGAACTGGAGGTCTTTATGTTAAGTGAACTAAGCCAAGCACAGAAAGACAAACTTCACGTATTCTCACTTATTTGTGGGAGCTAAAGATTAAGACAACTGAACTAATGGAGATAGAGAGTAGAACAATGGTTACCAGTAGTTGGGAAGTGTAGTGGGGACTGGAGAATGAGGGATAGTTAATGGGTGCAAAAATATAGTTACATAAAATGAGTAACACTATCAAGCTAGACTTAGAAGAAAATAATTCAAGCCAAAAGTTAGAAGATTTAAGCAGTTGCTAAATGTTTAAATAGCAAAGGCAAAGCAAGAATTACACAGTCCTGAATTACTGCCTTAAATTAATTCCCATTCATAACTCAGAACTGACTTATTGACCATGTTTAGGGCCTGTGTATTAAATAAGAGAGCATCTACTGGTCCTTCATGGTCACATCAAACCCTTTATTTCCAAAACAACACAAAAACACCCCCTTTCATCTGCTCCTGCCTCTTCTGCTGTTTGCTGTCTCAGTCTATGACACATCTACCCACCCACCCAATTGCATAAGTTAGAAACCTGGGAGACATCTATGAAATCTCCTTCACCCCTTACCTTTGATAAATTTGAATAAATTTCTTGAAAGAAGTACCACATTAACCATAATATTTGAATGCCCAATTTGTCATATGGTTATAGTCAGAGAGGGTTTAGAGATCAAACACTGTATACTCTGCTGATAGTTTCTACTGTGTTTTAATTTCTGGCCTCACTCTTCAAATTCCTACGTAAGATTTTGTGGGGCTTTTCGCATTTTCTTGGTGGTGGTTTTTGGTGTTGAGCCTGAATACATTCTTGGAAGATCCTCTGCAGAACAGCTGAGATGCTTTGCCTCTCTAGGAAGGCATTGTGTGTGTTGACAAACACAGCGTGTTGGTGCACATGCTGTCAGCGGTATTGCCCTCTTTAATTATGTCCCCTGGGAAAAAAAATCATTTCCTGGCAAGGCAGCTTTCCTCATAAAAGGCTTCCTGGGTCTTCAGTAATAAGAAATTCAAATGTTTCAAGCTAATATTTATTGTGGGGTTTAACTGGGCATTTTAATCTCCTTTGGGAATCAACAAGCTCTAAATGTTACACATGAGAAAATACTTCATGAGGGACACAAGGTGGGTTTCTCACATTTTGATCCATTTTTATTTAAGAAAAATTACTGGTAAATAACATATGCATTGGTATTAAAAGCTTGAAAGAATTATCTCGGCCTTGACTTTGAAATTACTGCTTTGTTCCTGACATTTTTATTATCATTATTTTTCACTCAAATTTATTTGTAGGTATGGAAAATTCTACCTAGTTTGAATAGAGGGGAAGGTGCAGGTAAACTGGAGACCTACAGTCCAATAGAATATTAAGAGTAAGATTAACTCAGTCCCCCCAACCTCTCACCCCAGGGAGGCAGTTAATAGAAAAAGAGAAGGATTGTGGCTTGAAATCCACAAGGGAAGGGAAGGCTTTCATTTAGGGGGCAGGAGAAGAAGGAATTAGCTGGGGAGGATGCGAAGAGAGACAGGAAGGGATGTTTCTTGGCATGAAGACTAAAAGTATTAATGAAGTTACAGGATTCAGACTAGGAAATTTCGTTAACATAGTGATGTCATAATTTTAAATTTAGAAATTTCTGTATTTTTAATATGGCATCTGTTTTATAAATTTGTCTAAGTATACATTGTGAAATTATAAATTCAGTCATCCCATCTCACCTACCTGACTTCTCCTTCTTTTTTAGGACCACTATTATCTCAATGTCAAAAGCTTTGAGTCATCCTTGATTTATTCTTTCTCCTCTACCTGTCCAGCCTCTCACTAGGTCTTGGTTGTTTTTCCCCCTGTCCTTTTAAATCCCTGCCTTCCTAACATCCTCTCGGCCAGGCACCTTCCTCATGCAGGACCTCACTGTTAGTGCCTCACCCACTAACTTCACTCCAAAATTCCATTTTGCAAGCCATCCTTATATTTTGCAAGCCCAAAATACTGTTTCTGACATGTTTTTAATAGTGTTTGTTGAGTCCTTCCATAGCAGACACTATGCTAAGTGTGCTATTTCATTTAATTTCTATAACCCATTTTACACTTTGCAAATGAGCAAATTGATCTCTAGAGAGTCTGAATAACTCACCCAAGCAACTAAGTAGAAAAGTCTATCTAACTCCAAAACCAGAGCCCTTCGCCACTGTGGCATGATACCTCTTGTGGCCGTGTATAAAAGAGATGGTGGTGACCAGACTCCAGGAGATAAAGCTGGATCAGATTGTAAAATATTCCATTAATTCCACCCAATGGACAAAAGTTTATTCAAAGCTTTTAAGCAGGGACTGGAGAAACAGGCACATGATCAGATTTTATTTTACTAAGTAGTTCTGATAGGCAAATGGTGAATGGATTAGATGGATTTGAATCTGGGGCAACCTTTGTACCTCTGGTGTTGGGGCAGTGAATCTTTAGCACTCATAAGCCCTGTTGGAAGCCCTTCACTTAGCATACACTGTCATCTCTTCATGGCATGTTCTTACCGAATTTCTCTGCCTCCCAAACCTCCTTCAAGGCACTTCTCTATTGTCATCTTCCTGGGAGAGGCTGAGTCTGTCCTCCACACTCATGCAGCCTCTACTCAAAGCACTTAGGGTGTTGCAAGCCTGTCATGTTGCAGCCCGTTGTGCACTGATTCTCACAAAATCTTGCTGAAACAGTTCTACCCTCATTTCGAAGATGAAGAAAGTCTCACAGAGTTGAGGTGACTTGCCTCTCTAGATTGTATTTGAAGTATCCTTGCATTACCAATGCTGGTACCTTGCAAATGCTCAATAAATGTGTAACAAGTCCATTTAGTTACCTTTACCTGTTAGTATGTTTTATTTTATTAAAGCTCCTGGATAACAGAAATTATGCTTTTGAAGTTTTCATAATGCCCAGCAACATGTATGGCATGTAGGAATTGAAATTACTTGATTCCTTTAACAGATTTTCATTTTCTGTTGTTTTCCTCTTTTCATTTTGAATATGATACTTCAGAGTAGAATTTTAAGTGGGTACCCTTTTGCCAGAAATCAGCAGGACACCAGGCTCTCTTGGAAGACCATTTCTTCCGTAGGATTATATGATGCTTATATGTTAGATAACTATTGTACCTGGCAGAATGAAAGTGCAGGTGGAAACAGGGTTGTCAACTTTTATTCTCACAATACCTTATGATATAGGTATTATTTTCTCCCCATTTTACCAATGACCAAGAAAGATACAGAAAGGTGAAGTAATTTCCCCTAGGGTCACACAGCTAGTAAGTGGCAGAGCTATAATTTGAACCCATAGGCACCATAGCTTAGAGTTTATGTTCATTCATTCAATTAATAAGCGTTTTATGGCCTAATATAGGCCAGTCATGAATTTACCCTGTAATAGATGGTCAATGAATACGTACTTAGTGATTATACAATGTGAGTACTTAGGGTCTTCACCGAATGATATATAAAAGTAGATATATGGCTTAGTATGGTTGAGTCATTTCAGTGAAAAGAATGAATTGTCTAAAGCATCCATTTTTAGTTTTCAGATTTTACATGCTGTACCAATTTATCCTCAATTAAAAGAAACCAATTGCAAAGTGACTAGCAAATAGTCAATTATTGTTTTAGCTGCCAAGCTTCAAGAATTAGCATTCTAGAATTTGCAAAAATGTTAAGCCAGTAAAAAAAAAAGTCACAAAACACCATTTCAACTGCTTTTGAAATTCTGCCAGATATTAGTAATTGTATTATAATTTAAATTTTGGAATCTTAGAATTTTAGAGTTGGATGGGAACTTCAGAATCATCTGTGCCAGCTACATACCTCATGCCAGAAGCATTCATACAACATTTTGAAAATAAGATCTTTGACAATGTTCTTTTAACATTTGCACGGTCAATAGAAACAGTTATAGATTTCTTTACCCTATCACTTAAATTTGTGCCTATGGCTAGTAAAATATGAGAACCTCTAGCTAATCCAATTCAGCAGAGTTTCTTGTCACCCTTTCCTGGCTCTTTCTCTTGCCCATATTTGAGAAATTGGCTTGATATTTTCAGTGATTCTTGTAGATATTATTTAGCATTGTTCTCTAGTCCTCTAAAGCAGGAGTCAGCAGACCTCATCTCATGGATCAAATCTGGCCCATCTCCTGTTACTGTAAATAAAGGTTTATTGAGACACAGCCACACCTGTTCTCTTATGTATTGTCTGTGGCTGCTTTTGCTCTAGAAAAGCCGAGTAGGGTACTGGCAACAGAGGAAATACGGCCCTTAGAGCCTGAAATATTACTATCTGGGCCTTTGAGAAAAAGCTTTCTAACCTGTGCTTTAAAGTATTGCAGTTCTTCATATGTTTTACTTTTAAATATCACTATTTCTTATTCTTTTTGTCATTGGAATAAAATGACTGCGATGGCCTGAACAACATGAACCCACACATGGTTTGACTTTCTTCTAATGTTTAGTAAGTAACTGTTCTTGCTGTCTCTTTTACGTGTATGCATGTGCACACACATACACACACACACACACACGTTTTTTCCTGAAGCTCATAAACTGGAGACAATAATGGTCTTTGTTTCTTTCTGTGAAAGTCTGAATGTCTGCAGTGATCTTGGGATATAAATAGTTGCATAATATATTTCTGAAAAAAAGACACAGTAATGCTGTTTGTGATCATAAAAGACATTGTTTATCAATATTACATGTGTTTAAGACTCTGGTTTTTTTCATGCAACTATATGCAAATAGTCCCTTCTTTGGTAAATCCTTGTCATATTTTCCTGCAATTCCCCCTGCTGGCCACATCCTCGCCAATCAGAGTAGATGATGTTCTTACAGTCTTTGCAACAGGCCAGCTTCTTGCCACTCCTACCCAGGCATTCTCTGGTCATCTTCCTGCCTCCTCCGTCCTCCTTTAAAAGATCTTTGCCAAAATGTCACCTTCTCAGACCAGCCTTCCCTTACCCATAATGGCTCCCTCGGCTCTTTTTCTGTGACGACCCTGACATTAGTCGCAATGTGCCGCTCTCATGGTCCATGTTCATGTTCTGTGTGTATGTGTGTGTGACGGGAGGGTGTGGGCCTGCCCCCTCTATTGGCATGTAAACTTCACAAGGACAAGGACTGAATCTGTCTTCCTCACCATTTTCTTCCTAGTTTCTAATATTGTAAAGCATTTAGAAAACAGAAAGTGGCACATAAATGACAAGTGACTCAATAAATAAATATAAAATAGACGAAAGTCCTGAACTTATAAGTGTTGAAATGGTAAGAGATTCTAATCATATCCAGATGTCACTGGGATCTTCACTCAATTTTGCTGATGTTACTTACACATTCACTTACTAATCCATCACTTACTATTAAATAATCACTATTCCAGGTACTATCTGTGTTCGTGTGTTCCTTTCTTTCTTCACTTGAGGTAATATGAGTATATTGGTATCATCAGTGCCTCTGGAATTTACTCATTCTGAAAATTTGGGAAATAGGAGATCGTTACCTGTCTGTATAACTGAGAAAGTTTTGTTAGAGTACATGAAACTTTTACTCTGGAACAAGAACAGCTTGAAAAACCAACAGGGAAGGAGAATATTTGGTGTTCTTATGATAAAACATGTAATGATGTTCTTGCAATGAAATTGAGCAGACTATGATCATTTAAATCACAATGTTCTAGAAGGTTTGGACATGGTGAAAAGCTGGTCAAATGAGTGCACAATTAGCTTTTCTAAGAAAATATAATGCTTCTGTTCAGCATGCTCCAGACAATGCCCAGAATGTCCCATTTAGATATGTCATCAATAGTTAAGGATAGTACTGATTATGTGGCATTCATGTGAAATCTAGTTATTTACCAGGTGATCAAAACACTTTGAAACATTATTTTATGTATTCCTATTATTCCCTCAAATTAACTATTTTAGCAAGAAGAGATTCTTTGCCTAAGGAATCAGAGGCCATTCATGGCACAGCTGTAGACAGAATCCCATTGTCCTAATGCTTTTAAGAAAGCAGTACTAAATTGGCATTGGGTGCGTTGCTCAGGAAAGCAGAATGGTCAGATGGAATTTAAAACAGTCCGCAACTTCACATTTATCCTTCCTTATCTTCCAGTAACCCAAAGCCTCAGGGAAAGTCGCAGTGTTCCTTATAGTCTTAGAAAAGCAGGTATCTAAAAGAAAGCAGATTGGCCTGTGAGGATGACGAACCGGTGCTTCTGACAAGTTTCATTCTGTGACGCACCATGATTTCCCACCCTCTCCTTCATGAAGAAGGAAAGATAGAGGAGCTGTCTGATGTGGCCCGATACAATTTTTAATGAAAAGACAATGCTGAGATGCTGCATTACCATAGTGTAGTCCGGACAGCTATACACTTGCCCAAGCTATTATATATATGTGTAATACTTGAATTTAGATTGGAAATTGGAAGCTCCTTATGGGTTTCTTTTTTTTTTTTTTTTTTTTTTTTTTTTTTTGAGACGGAGTCTTGCAGTGTCGCCCAGGCTGGAGTTCAGTGGCGCGATCTCGGCTCACTGCAAGCTCCGCCTTCCCAGGTTCACGCCATTCTCCTGCCTCAGCCTCCCGAGTAGCTGGGACTACAGGCGCCCACGCCCGGCTTTTTTTTTTTTTTTTTTTTTTGTATTTTTAGTAGAGATGGGGTTTCACCCTGTTAACCGGGATGATCTTGATCTCCTGACCTCGTGATCCGCCCACCTCGGCCTCCCAAAGTGCTGGGATTACAGGCGTGAGCCACTGCGCCCAGCCGGGTTTCTTATAAACATACAGAATCTTTAAAGATGCTACCCGTCATCATTGCCAAATATCATTATATTAGGTTTTTTCCCTGTGGAACTAACCAGAAGGATTCTTTTATTTTCTTGTTCTTCATTCAATAAGCACTTCATTCAATAAGCTGTCACATTTCGGTAGCCCCTCTATTATGATTTTAATAATTAGGTATAAACAACACAATTGTACTTATAGATGGCCTTTGACTACAAATGCCCCTTGCCCCTCCCTTCCTTATCAAACGAAGCAAAACAAAAAAACCTTCTGTTCACTCTATAGCTTCTGTTATTGTTATGAATTTAGCCTTAACTTATTCTCAAATACTGAACACAACCTTTAGAAGGAAAATTTCCAGACATTTCAGGAAAACTGTAAGTTAAAAAAAAAAATACCAGTGTTTACCAGCAGTTAGTTGTTCAATCAAGGTCTTCAGAGTAGCATAATCTTCTGTGATGCAAAATGTCATATGGGAAGTCAGGAGATCTTGTGTTGGCTTCTGCCATTGACTCTTATCTTGGGCATGTATTTTTCTCTCCATTGGTGAGTGTGGCCCAGCCTTGGAAGTTTGGGGTATTAACTTGGATCTTCACTGATAGCATGCTCCTTGGTCCTGCTTCTCCAGGCCAGTATTGCTTTTTAAGGACCCCTGTACCTTTGTAGGAACTTAGAAGTTGGAGATGTTTCCATGGTTCATGCCTTCCTGTGTCCTGGGGGCTTTCTTTTCTGCTCGTTTAAATCCCATAGGAAATTGTAAAGCATTTAGAAAACAGAAAGTGGCACATAAATGACAAGTAGTATAATCACATTTTCACCTGTGAAATCAGCAGTTGCAGGAGATACATACAGCCATTCCTTGGTATCAGAGGGGGATTGGTACCAAGCATGCCCTTGGATCCCAAAATCCACAGATGCTCAAGTCCCTTATATAAAATGATGTAGTATTTGCATATAGCCTACTCACATCCCCCCGTATACTTTAAATAGTCTCTAGATTACTTATAGTACATAGTACAGTGTAAATCTTATGTAAGTAATTGTTACACTGTATTGTTTAGAGAATAATGACAAGGAAAAAAGTCCACATATGATCAGTACAGATGCAATTTTTTTCCTGAATATTTTTAATTAGTAGTTGATTGTGTCCATGGATGTTGACCCATGGATATGAAGGGCCAACCATGATTGTCTCTAGTGACATAGAATGCTGGTGCTGAACTTCGTGCTGTTATTGAGGGGAAATATTGTGTAGCTAACAAAGGAAGAAATGTCCCATAAAAAACAAGATTTATGTCAAACTCAAAATGCTTTTTGGAAAAGCTCAGTCTTACTGTGGACTGTTGTAGTCAGTGATTTCTTTTGACATATGAACCTATTGCATAGTCTTGACCCATGTAAAATGAATGTTTTACATGTGTTTCTTTTCAGAGTGACTGGATAATTTAATTGAATAAGCCAAAAAATGACATATGAAAACTTCATACCTGGGATACATATTTTTAATATTTAATGTGTGTGTCAGGCCTTATTTTCTGAGGTCTTAATTCACCATTACATTAGATGACAAATTAGCAATAAAATAGTATTTTGGCATGTTTTTCTATTTTGTAGCAAATGTGTGATTCTTACAATTATATTTAGTTATATTTTTCGGACAATATATTTTATTCTGAAAAATCATTATCAAGTCAATTGCTAGGGAATACGCTTGTGAAGTGGCCCCAGTTTTGCTTTGTGAAATCAATTGACTTTTTTTGTTTCATCAATGGATCAACTAAATAAATGCTTCCAAATGTATTCTTCTGAATTTGAAATCTTCCTTTTACTTCCTTTTCCTCTTTCTTTTCTCTTCTCTCTTTTCCACACTGTATTTTTGTACCTCTTCACTTTTGCAGTAAAATGACTAATGATTACAAAAAATGCAAGTAGCCAATACCCTGATAGGGTAGAAAAAAAGAGATCAATCATGTTTTTCCCCTTTTGGAAAAATACTTATTATTTTGAAAGTGTATTATTGACTGCTAATCTATTTTCTCAGCCAGCCAGTACCACACCCTACTTTGAGAAGGGCATGAAGGTGGGTGCTGGCTTTTGAATAATCTCAAATCATGCATAGTAGCTCCTGCCGATGTTCAGAACTGCCACCTTGCTTACAGGTTCAACTCTGGTGGCTGCTTCCAGTTCCTCTTCTGAAATGATATAATTATTCTTGGAAATTTTCAACTGATATTACAGTGTCATAAGCCAAATGATTAGGCATACAAAATATGATTATGCAAATCTGATCTTAAGGTAGAACTGAAGAGCTACTGCTATAAATGAAGTGAAGGAAATTCATCTTCTGGAGATACTGTCATGCCACCTTTAGCTATTTCCTGTAGGATGTTCTCATTTCCCTTGAGCGAGAAAGCTTTCATTAATCTGGGACAGCTGTCTGAAGAGGTTTTATCCTTTTTAGAAGTTGCCTTTGAAAAGTGTCTTTGATATCTGTATTTTTGGGTTTCTGTGATTTAAAAATAAAATACCTTGCAGCACCACATGTAACCACTGTTAGAGTAATGAGATTGCTGCTGTGAGGTTGCACAACAGACTTGTGGCAGGTACAGGGGAAAAGCCGTTTTATGATGTTAAGCACCTATAAATTTCTAAAGGGATCTTCCAAGAAGAAAAGCATTCTCATTTCTTTAGAACTATAAATGCATGGCTAATATATCTACCTGCATATAAATATTTATCTGTTTACCCTGTATGTGTGTATATGTGACACATACACAGATGTGTGCATACTCCGTTTATACAACTATGTAAAGCAAATAGGTATAGAGATGTTTAAAAATGTGCTGTGCAAGTATTTTAAACTGTGCGTTTGTGCACAGTATTGAACAGGTTAATTCTGGGCTAGATGGCAAACAAGCTTTGTATTTTACTGAGAGATGTGATCTTAGAAGTTGTCCCTTTGTAATTTTGAGCGAATGAGTTGGTGCGCTGCTGAGTTGACTATTGCTATCTCTGCGCTTAAGGGCAATACAAAATCAGCTCTGAAACAAAGTGTTTAATAATGGTAGAGAGGTCTGCTATATCCATCTCTGCAGTAGCTTTTATTTATTTTTTAATGTGATCCCCCTACCCCTACCCATGAGGGGACTCACTTACAGAAAGCTACAGCTGTGTCCCTGCTCTGTGCATGCTGCTTTGGCCAGGTGCTTCAGATTGCAAGCTTCCATCTATGAGCCTGAGTCCAGCTGTGCTGGGATTGATTCCTGCCACACAGGAAAGTAAAGAGGAAGCCTGAACTAGGTCAGAAAACTGCCTCGCTCATCAAATCTCACCCACTGCGGCTTGTGCCCTTAGTTTTTTGTTTGCTGATGCCTCAACCCTTGGTCTCTGTGATTCCCTGTTCCTGTAGCTCCAGTCACTCTGGCCCTGGAAATGTTTGTAGCATCCACCTGTGAGCCCAGCACCATGCTCTAATTTTAGGACAAATTTTTGGCCTGAGACCAAGACATGAAAACAGTAAATCGCTGGCCAAGAAACAGGTCCAGGTGTATCTAGTTTCACTGCTTTGTCAACTTCAATCTAGTTTCTTCAACATCCGTTACTTTTCCCTGTGATTAGAGGTTGTGCCCTATGTCCTAATACACACCCGCCTGGATTTGTTTTCGTTTTGGTTTGTTTGGTTGGTTGTTTTTGTTTGTTTGTTTGTTTTAAGTGCACAACTCAGCCTTCCTGGGGTTACCACACTTCCCTGGCCCTGACTATGTCTCATGCAGACCTGCCTCTGGAGTCTCCACACTATTCCAGCCCTATGTCTACACAGATAGACACTGAGTCTGGGGCTTTTTGCCAATGTTGCTTGAGTCTGCAATCCACAGCAACACAATGTGAGGCCAGCCTGTTGTCCCTAATGACGGGAATGCTTCTCTCCTTTGTCTGGTGAATTGCTCTGCATCTGTTATGACTCAGCTCAGGCATCCATTCTCCAGGAAGCCTTCTCTGGCCTCCTCCTGTAGCCCCCACTTCCTACTGCTGGGCTGGGCTGGAAGCCCTTTCACTGTGCTCTGATGATGACCTGTGTACATTTCAAACATATGCACTGCTGTGTATTGTAACTGTCCATTTACATATCCATCACCCATAAGCACCCCTCTTCACTCGTCTATGTGCCTCCCAGTGCCTGGCATAATGCCTGGTACTGTGCTTTTTAAATGTTTCTGTGCACTAAATCTACAAGAAGTGACCCTTTGCCTTGCTCCTATATACTGATATCCAAGCTTCATTCAGCTCCATCACTGGCCTTTGCTGGCCATGGTCATACTGAGGCTATGACATTTGCCCACCAACCTGGACCCCATGCTTGCTTGCCATGCTCAAGGCCCTGATTCTGGGGTACCTAGTCTTGCCCGTTAACTCTAGCTAGTGGTGGATGGTCTCTAGGAAGGACCGTCAGAGTTTCTACTGCTGGTAACAATGGCTAAAATCCTGGGATGTGTGCACGGCCTTTCTCTGTTTTAGGCTAGAAAATAACCCATATCAAGATAATGTGATTTTCATGAACTCTGAACCCTGGAGAGAAAATGCCAAGCATGTAAACCTTCCTCCTTACTAGGAAAATAAAAAATATTGAATGAGTCAATACTTTTATTCCTCCTTAATAGAAAACACAAAGTATTGAATGAATCATTTTTAACACTTTTAATGGTGACTAATGAAATAGCAAAATCTTTTATGGTGAAGGATTTCTGAAAACAAGGTCATTGTTTCAAATTGAGCTGATAGTGTCTGTGGAGACCAAGCTCTGCTTGAGGCCAAAGCTGTTCCGTATTTTATGAGCCAGAGGCCCTGACCTATCATTATGTTTCTAGGTTCTGAGCCCAAACTGCCGAGATCTTTCTTTCTTCAACTACTGCAAAATTCAATATTCTAAACTATTTACAGTTGGCGAGAGATATAATGACTTTTAGAGGCATGAGGATTATTCGAACATTTTTTCCCAATAATATTAAATTCTGGTAGTATTCATTTTGGAGGTGTAGGGGTGGAGAAATTCCACCTCCATCCTCCTAGGGTCCTGGCTGAGTTCGAGAGTGAAATTAACATAGCATAGGTTCATAGGAGAAAGCATATTACAAGTTTTTCTTGGCACAGGAGCTCTCAAGAAGAAATGAAGACCCCAAAAAGCAGTGTCAGATACTCATATGTCGAATTGGACAAAGAGCAGTCAGTTGTGAAGAAAACAACTAAATTATGTGGGGAGCCTTAATGGAGAGGAGTTAGTTTAGCAATATCTGTTCACTATTCTCTTGGGATTGACTCTCCATCCTCGATGATAAGAATGTTGCTTCCTCTAGGAGTGCATCCTTAACATGGGAATTTCACCGTCTGCTTTTAAGCAACACCAAGAAGCTCAGAGTGATCTTTCCACACCTGCTGATGTTCACGTGGCCTTAACTTAAATGGTCAATATGCCAGAATAGTGCATTTTAACCCCTCCAGGGATAAAACCAATCCACACATTGTTACCAGAAATCCGCCTTATAAACAGTATTCAGTTTTGCCCAAAGTCTCTGAGAAGTTGAATGTAGATTAAGGCCCTGAGGAAGGGAGAGGAGGGCCCTCCACTTTTTGCATTCTCAGGGCAATTGCTGACAGTTCCATCGCAGTTTCCACAACTCATGGGTTATGCTCTGTTCCTGCAGCAGCTCCAGTGCCTTCCCTCTTGACTGAAGAGTAGATCAGCATTTCTAATTGTTCTGCCCAGCTGGGAACGTAGGGTCATTTGGTAATATTAGGTAAGCATTACTTAAAATGGTCACTCTTTATGTTGCTGAACATTGTTTCTGTCCCACAGTCCAAGTACATTCCCATGAGTAGACTTTATTAGGCCCTTCCTTTCTTCCTCCCTCCCTCTCCTCTGCATCCTTATGCATGTAATTATGGAGGGTCTCCTATGGCCCTGCGAGTGTGTATTGTCCCAGTTCTACCTTCTGGAAACAGTTTCCTCAGCCTACACTTAACTTAGCAGTCAAACTGATCCCCCTTTCTCCTTTCCTGCACCTGGAATGCAGGAAGTGAACTGGCCCAGACTCCAAGCTCCCTGGTCACTAAAACTCCCCTAACTCCACTCCTCCTTCTCACCAGCCACCTACATGGGCTGGTGCTTCACTCCTCCCATCTCGTCCATTGATGCCCATGAAGGAGAAAGAGCTGGAAGGATAGTCAGTTTCCAATTCTATATTTACTAATACTACCCTGAAGACAAACACAAGGTTTCTGGAGCAGAGCAGGTTAATTATCAGTACTTATACAATAATTTCCACTCCAGATCCCTTTAACCCCAGTTCTTACCCTTGGGGCAATGCAGTGAGAGGCAAATAGGGTCCACTGCAGGCAAGAAATCCCCCAACTATGAACCTGGCTAGTTATATAGGAGAGGGACAGCCATCTCCCCTTCCCTCCTGAAAGAGAGGGGAGAACTTTTGCTCTTTGGCAAGGATCCTGAGTTCCTATTCTTAGCCTTCGGAATGCAAACAAATCTCTCCAAGGAGTAGACAAAATCTAGCCTCCCCAGCTTTACAATGCTAGGATGTCTCCATGGTCTCAGGTCTCATTCTCCCCTTGAAATGAAGATTCAAATACTTACCTCCAGGGAGGTAAATCTCTCCGGATGGTCTCTTACCATCGAATCAATCATCGTTTAATTTGCAGGCTTGCCCTTTAGCTCAGGTCCTAGAATTTAGTACAAGTAATTCAGAAAGTCCTAACTGTGCAAAAACCGTAAAAATATTTTCACTACAGTTCCACAGGAACTTGCCAGCTTGAGGTTAGACCTCATGACTAACCTGTTCTGGAACAATAGCTTCGTTTACTTCTCCTGCATCACCCCCTCAAAATAAGAAAGAGAAAACACAATAATCGTGGGGGAAAAGGCCTTTCCTGGGAATTATAGAATAAGATTTCTGTCTGAAATGGATACAATTACATAGCTACGGACTAAAGTGAACTATCATTTAAGTTTTCGCCTGCATGTGATTACTGAACTGTAACCATGCATTTGCTTTTTGGTTTAATATTTTTCCCCTCCTGTAACCCCTCCTACTATAACATTTGTCTTTTTTCTGGTTATAAATACACTGAAAGCAGAGATTGTGTCTGTGAAACTTCCTCTGTGGAGCTGCCGCTACCCCATCACGGGCATACAGTGTGCCATACATATTTTTGGATAATGATAGAGCCCTTGTCTAGCCTGCTCACTGCCACATGATTGCATTCCCCCTATTACTAAAATGTAGTATTTAAACTCACAGATGCTGGAGTCAGACAACCTTGGTTCAACTCCCAGTTTTGCCTGACTTAGGATTTTGTTTCCTCACCTTTAAAAAGAAGATAATAGTAATACCTACTTTCTGAGTTTGTCATGGGTATTAAATGAGATAATACATGTTAGTTTCTTAGAGGAGCTGACACACAGCAAAGTCTCAGTAAATGTCGGCCATCATTATATTGCTACTGTTAAAGACAATAATTATTCAATGGTACTTGTTAAAGCATGATAAGGAAAATTTTATTCAGGACTATCACGATAGGTACAGGGACCACAGCAACAGGGTCTTGCAGTGGGAGAGAGAGATTGGGCTCAACTCTGAGTATGGCGTGAGCAAGTGGGAATTAACAGTCAAGGGGCAGAGTGGAGGTCAGTGGATGGGAATTGCTAGGAAGAAACATCAGGAGTAAGGGGGATTCTGGCTCAACTGACCTAACAGGATTCTTGCTGAAGGCAGGCCAGGATAACCAGACATCACCTGGGGGATGGTGGAGGATGAGGAACCTGATCAGAATCGAGAGTAATCAGATATTGAGGATGGGGGGTGAGGGGTTCTTGCCAAAGTGACTCAGCAGGGCTCTTTGCTAAAAGTAGATTTTACAAGGAAATGCACAGATGGGCCTAGGAGAAGGTTCAGAAGCCTAAATAAAGTCTGGCCAAGCAAAGATGCGTTGTCCCTTCATCCTCTTGCCCATCCTGACTTCCACAGCATTACCTCCTGCACCTCAATCTATCCTTGAGTTCCTGCACACCCTTTCCTGTCTCAGGGATTCTGCTCTTGCTGTTTCCTCTGCCTGGAATGTTCTTCTCACAGTCAGTTCCTTCTCACTCCCAGGTCTTAAAACAGGTCTTTCCTAACGGCCCTAAGTGGCATGGCCCAATCTCTAACCCACCTCACACACCCCCACTCACACCCCAACTCTAGACAAGTTCTGTCACATTAACCAGTGTCCATCTTGCGTAACAGCTACCATAACCAGAACTCATCTTGCATTTGTTTACACATTTGCTGTCTGTGCCTATCTCCTCCAGCCACCACCATGAGAATGTGAGTACTGAGAACAGGATCTGTGTCTACCTTGTTCTCTGCTATATCCCTGTATCTAGCCTAGCCCAGTATCTAGCCTAGTAACAAAGTGCCTAGCCTACTGTAGGCATTCAGTAAATATTTGTTGAATTAATAAAAGAAAGAAAAAGAAAGAGAGGAGAGAAGGAGGGAGGGAAAGGGAGAGAGAGAAAGAGAAAGGGAGGAGGATGACAGGAGGGAGGGAGGCAGGGAAGGAAGGAGGGAGGGAGGGAAGGAGGGAGGGATGGAAGGAAGGAAAGGAAGGAAGGAAGGGAAAGAAGGAGAAAGGAAGAAAGGAAAGAAGGAAGGGCAGACATTCCAACTGGTTTGTTTTCATGACTGAGTACTTTTAATTCAGAAGAAAAAGAAACAGTGGAAATGGTGGGCAGTTACTCTGCCATATTTTGATCTCTTCTCTTGTCAAGCGAAACCTTTAGACCTCCCTAGCTGCTTTGAGCACCGATCTCATTCTTACCTGTCTATCATTGCTTCGCTGACGTTGCAGATTTTATGATTACCAGCTATGTCTCGGTGATTCACATCAAGATTAAACTGTGGACAATGGTTATGAAAAGCCAAGAGTGATGTGCAATTCACTTTTTCCTATTGGCTTTGTGTCATGCTGCAGATTAGATACAGAACCCATGTTGTCTGATTATTTCCTTTAGGATGAAGGATTTAACTTCAGCCTTTCTACCAGTCAGTGACGCCATCTGATGACCTGTAGAAATTTAATTGGGCACTCTGATATATTTAGTAGCAGCTCACTGCTTTTTTTAACAGTTGCTAACATAAATGCCTGAACAACTAGGAGCTTTAAAAGTGTTTTTCAAACAAGGGATGGTTTTTAAAGTCTCTTAATAAATAGCATTATAATTAATCTTCACTAATTTTCAGTAAAAATAAATATTCATTTTCAAAATAGTGATTGTATTGAAAAGAATCCTTCAGTTAAATGATGAATTGTAATTTAGCACTCCCTTTGCCAGTGAGAATATTTATGTATCCAAATGATGTCTCATTTCATAGGAAATCTTATCAAAAGCACAAGTTTCATTGCATTGTTACTGAATTAAAATATGGAAACAGAAAATTTCCAGATTAATAGTGATCCACATCTTTGTGGGTAGATAAGCTCCTACTCCAGACATAAAATAAGCAGATTTTTTAAAAGAGTGCTTTTGGCTAATTCACTCTTTTTAGGTTGGAAGAGTTGGAAGTCTGGAGCCCTGATTCTAGTCCCAGCTCTGCCAGAACCACCTGTGTGCCTTCGGCTGTCATCCTCACTGTATTCCGTATTGCTAAACACATTCCAGTCACTTCCCAGTGAGGACAAAGTGCTATTATCATTTCAATAGCATTGTGAAACAATAGAGTGCTGTTCAAATGCAGATCAATTTGAGTGAGGATTAGCTCTTTGGTCTGTCCTGCAGTGTGCTAATTATTGGTGGCTCTATTATTTAAAATACTGAGATAGGCTGGGTGCAGTGGCTCACACCTGTAATCCCAGCACTTTGGAAAGCCAAGGAAGGAGGATTGCTTGAGCCCAGGAGTTCAAGAACAGACTGTGAGACATAGTGAGAACCCATCTCTACAAAAAGAAAAAAGAAAAAAATTAACCAGGCATGGTGGCACATCCCTATAGTCCCAGCCACAGCGGAGGTTGAGGCGGGAGGATCACTTGAGCCCAGAAGTTCGAGGCTACAGTGTGCACTGTGATCGTACCACTGCACTCTAGCCTGGACCACAAAGTGAGACCCCGTCTCAAAAAAAAATAAAATACTGAGATAAAGTTATTAGTATATAAAACATATATAGAAGTAATAGAAGAGAAAATTTTCATTATGAAAAAATGTATACACAAAGGTAGGAGTCATTATTTGTGTTATATTAATTATTTATAATACACAGGGAAAGATGACTCCAGAGGAGGGTGAAGAGTCCCTCAGAATCTCTCCCCAGTAAACATCCATTTATCTGGACAAAAGCATTTTTTAAACACATAATTTTTTAAAGAGAATTGGCCTAAGGACATAAAGTAAATAGAGTAATATTCATTCAAGAAAATGAGAAAATCAGCTAAATCTCATTAAGACAGGAATCTGTGGCATTTCAGTCACAACCCTTACCTCCCACCTGAAGCTTAGGGAAACTGATTGAGGAGCTCTAATCCAGGGAGATGCAACCAAGAAAATGAGACTCTTCCCACCACCACCACTCCAGCTCCCGCTACAGTTTCACCATCAGAGGAATGGGCCGAAAGAGTTTCTCATCTTCCAGCCCCGTTTTACAGAAGTTCCATTCTAGGCAGGGGTGATTAAGAGGCCCAGGATTTCTCTCCCCCACCTAACTTCTATTCGTAGGACAGAAGCTTTTTCCCAGGCATAGCAAGGAGAGAATAGCGAGGCCCTGACCACCTTCATCGCAGCTGACTTCTAAGGCCGAGGTTCCATACAAGGAAAGGCAAGCCAGGAAGGTGTAGACCACACACACTCCGCACCCGCTGGCAGAGCAGGATGTCACTCTGGGACAAGAATGGGTTCTACCCCCAGCTCTTGTGCAGTGGTACAGAAGTGCTGCTCAGGAAGAGGCAGGTCAAAGGGGCACATCTCAGGGATGAAGAACTCCACAGCTTGGCCTGAGGGGACTGGCTTTATTTGGAACAGAGCGTGGAGAATTCCATGCTTAAGGACATTGTCAAAAGCAGTGAGCATCTTGTTGGAGAGCAATTTAGAAGGCACTCATAGCTCCATGATGCAAGCTACCACATGTAAAATGGCAGAGTAATCAGAAGTGTGACAGAGTACAATGAAAAGACCACCAAGAAGAGCCCTCCTGGGATGCCACATACTCCTGGTGGTCAGGAAGGCTGTGTGCAGTGCAAGGCTATACCTAGCAATAGTCAGAAGCAATCAGAGCAAGATATGGGTAGATTTGAAAACACCCCTAAACCACACACAGAACAATCCACAAAGGGCAGAAGCCTCACTGGCACTAGAGGCTGAAGCACAAACTTCAACAAAACTGGCTGAACCATAAGCTACTCTGACCCAGAAGCAACTCCCAGGATAGCAGGCTTAAGAAAAACCATGCCGATCCCTAAGCCTGAAAGTCCAGGTACACACCCAAGACTGCCTTCTCAGGAGTGATGGGAGAGGAAAAATCCAAGCTAGTAGTCCCTCACAAAACGTGAAAGCAAACACATAATTATTTAAATTGCAATAGCAGCCTGCAAGCCACAAACACATCCAATGGTAAAGAGTAAAAGTATAACTGGCTAAGCGAGCTTAAGCACAGTCTATGGCCAATGAGTGGTTTATGCTGACCCGGGGAAATCTCTACATAGCCCGGCTCAAAGTTATAAACATGAAGCTGCACACTGTGTGGGAAATAGAGTTTAAGTCATCAACATGTAAAGAAATGGCCAAGACAACAACAGCAACCCCCTGGGGTGGAGGAGGGGCAATCAGTAAGCAGTGTTGCTACAATATATTGTGCAAAAGTTCCAGTTTTCAATGAAACAATTACAAGACATGCAAAGAAACAGGAAAATGTGACCCTGTATTAATTTGCTAGGGATACCATAGCAAAGCACTACAGACGATGTGGCTTAAACAACAGAAATTTATTTTCTCAAAATTCTGGATGCTAGAAGTCTAAGATCAAGATGTCAGCAGCGTTGGTTTCTTTTGAGCCGTCTCTCCTTAACTTGTAGGTGGCCACCTCCCTCCACATGGTCTTCACATGCGGTCTTCACGTGATCTTCCTTTTGTGTGTGTATCTAATCTCCTGTTTTTGGAAGGACACCAGTGGTATTCAATTAGGGCCCACTCATATGACCTCATTTTACCTAATTACCTCTTTGAAGGCCCTGTCTCCAAATACAGTCACATTCTGAGATATTGGAGGTTAGGACTTCAATCTATGAATTTTGAGGAGAAACAATTCATCTCATAACATATTCAGCTCATAGTAGATCCATAGACAGAAGAAAGGCAGGGAATAGAAACTGCTTTTGAAGGAGCCTGAATAATTGACTTAGCAGACAATGACATCACACATTATGAATATGTTCAGTGAACTGAATGAGATCATGTCTAAAGAATTAAAGAAAATGTATGATAACAATATCTCATCAAATAAAAAATGCCAGTGAAAGAGAAATTATTTTTAAAGGTACCAAATGAAAATTTTGAATTTGAAAAGTACAAAAATATAAATAAAATAGTGACTAGAGGGGCTCAACAGACAATCTGAGCTGGTAGAAGTAAGAAACAGTGACTTTGAAGAAGATCAATAGAGATTATGCAATCCAAAAGAGGAAAAAAAAGAATGAGGAAAAATAAATAGTGCCTGAAAAAATAAAGTGGAACACCATTCAGTGCACCAGTTTATGCATAATAGAAGTGCCAGAAGGAGAGGAGAAAGAGAAAGGAGCAGAAAAAAATATTCAAGGAAACAATGTCTGAAAAATTCCTAAATATGATGAAAAGCATTTCTCTACACAGTCAGGAAGCTCAATAAACTCCAAGTAAGAAAAATACAAAGAAATTCACACTCGACACACTATAGTCAAAATGTAGAAAGAGAAAACAGCAAGAGAAAAATGACTCACCACTTTTAAGGGAATCTCAAAAAGATTAACAATTGTCTTCTTATTAGAAATATTGGAGGCAGTGGTATGACATATTTGAAGTGCTAAAAGCAAAAAGGTCAACAAGAATCTACCAAAATTATCTTTGAAAAATGAAGGCAAAATAAAAACATTCTGAGATAAACAAATGCTGTTTTTTAACCCCCCTTACAAGAAATACTAAGGAGAGTTTTTGAGACTAAAAGCAAACCACACCAGAGAATAATTTGAATCTCTATGAAAAAAGAAAGAGTGATAATAAAGATAATGATGTAAGTCAATAAAAAAGATAGTATAATTGAATATTCATTCCCCTTTCTTCTCTAAATTGATTTAAAGGACAAATTGCACAAAAATATGTATATCATTATATAATTGAGTTTATAATATATAGAAATTTAATATATTTGACAAAAACAGTGCAGAGAAGGTCGGTAGGCGCAAAACTATATCAGAGTAAGAAAATGACACCAGATGGTAATTCAGATCCACAGAAAGAAATGAAGAGAATTGTAAATCGTATATAATAAGGTTAATATAGCAAACTGTATAAATATGTACTTCCTCTTCTTTCTTCTCTCGGTTTCGTTAAAAAAAATAAGATTTTGTAAAATTATAACAATGGATTTTTTCGTTTGTAACATAGTTAGCTCAATATACACAACATTAATAGTACCCAAAAGAAGGGAAGGGAACAGCGATATATATGAGTAAAATTTCTTTATTTTGTTGGAATGAATTTTATATAAATCTGAAGTAGATTTTGATAAGACATACATGGTAAGCACTAGAGACATCACTAAGGGAATAATGCATATATTATTTAAAGATCATTAAGATAAGTTAAATAAATGTCACACTAGAAAATATTTGTTTAACACCAAACAAGGCAGTAAAGAGGAAAGGAATGAAACAAACATGAGACATACAGGAAAAAATGACAAAACAAACAAAAGCAATGACAGATTAAATCTAAAAATTACAATAAAATATTAAATATATACAATCCAATCAAAAGGCAGAGATTATCAGACTGGGAAAATGACAAAGCCAAACTATGCAGTCTCTGCAGGACACATTTTAAGTTCAAATATACAAGTAGGTTGAAAGTAAAATGATAGAAAAAGGTATACCATACAAACAGGAACCTCAAAAGGGCTGGAGTGGCCATATAAATATGAGACAACATAAATACACTTAGAAACAAAAAAATTGCTAGAGATAATGGAAAATATTTCATAAAAATAACAGGGTTAGTCCACAAGGAGAATAGAACAATTATAAACATATATGCTGAAATCATACCCAGAGCAATCAGGCACGAAAAAAAGAAATAAAAGGCATCCAAATAGGAAAAGAAGTCAAACTATCTCTCTTCACTCACAATAATTTTCTTTAACTACGAAATTCTAAAGACTTCACCAAAAACCTCCTGAAACTGATGAACAACTTCAATGAAGTTTCAGGATACTAAATCAATGTACCAAAATTAGTAGCATTTCTATACACCAGTAGAATTCAAGCAGAGACCCAAATCAAGAAAGCAATCCCATTTACAATTGTCACAAAAAAATAAAGTAAAATATCTAGGAATACAGCTAACTAGGCAGGTGAAAGAGCGCTACAAGGAGAACTACAAAACACTGCTGAAAGAAATCATAGATGGAATAAGGAAATCAAAAAACATTCCACGCTCATGGATTGGGAGTATCAATATCATTTTAAAAAATCTGTAGATTCAACACTATTCCTATCAAACTAACATCATTTTCACAGAATTAGAAAAAAAAAGAAAACTATTCTAAAATTTATATGGAACCAAAAAAAAAAAAAAAAAAGCCAGAGGCATCACATTACTCAACTTCAAACTATTCTATAAGGCTACAGTAATCAAAATAGCATGGTACTGGCACAAAAACAGACACATAGATCAATGGAACAGAATAGAAAATCCAGAAAGAGACCCACAGAACTACAGACATCTGATCTTTGATGAAGTCAATAAAAATAAGCAGTGGGAAAAGGACTCACTATTCAATAAATGGTGCTGGAATAGCTGGCTAGCCATATGCAGAAGGATGAAACTAAACCCCTATGTTTCACCATATACAAAAATTAATTCAATATGGATTAAAGATTTAAATACAAGACTTCAAACTTTTATTCTAGAATAAAAGCTAGGAAACACCATTCTGGAATTCTACCTTGACAAAGAATTTATGACTATGTCCTCAAAAGCAGTTGCAACTAAAACAAAAATTGGTAAGCGGGAACTAATTAAACTAAAGAGTTTCTGTACAGCCATACAAACTATCAATAGAGTAAACAGATAATCTGCAGAATAGGAGAAAATATTTGCAAACTATGCATATGACAAAGGTCTAATACCCAGAATCTAAAAGGAATTTAAACAACTGAACAAGCAAAAGACAAATAACCCCATTAAAAAACGGGCAAAAGACATGAACAGACACTTCTCAAAAGAAGATACACAAGTGACCAACAAACTTACAAAAAATGTTCAACATCACTAATCATCAGGGAATGAAAATCAAAACCACAATGAGATACCATCTCACATCATTCAGCATGGTTATTACTAAAAAGTCCAAAAACAGCAGATGCCAGTGAGACTGGAGAGAAAAGAGAATGCTTAGACATTGTTGGTGGAAATGTAAATTAGTTCAGTCACTGTGGAAAGCAGTTTGGAGATTTCTCAAAGAATTTAAAACAGAACTACCATTAAACCCAGCAATCCCGTAACTGAATATATATCCAATGGAAAATAACTTGTTATACTAAAAAGACACATGTGTTCATATGTTCATTGCAGCACTATTTGCAATAGCAAGCACATGGACTCAACCTAGTTGCCCATCAGTAGTGGATTGGATAAAGAAAATGTAGTACATGTACACCACAGAATGCTACATAGCTATAAAAAAGAATAAAATCATGTCCTTTGCAGCAGCATGGGTTCAGCGAAAGGCCAATGTCCCAAGCAAATTAACATGGCAATAGAAAATGAAATACTACATGTTCTGACTTTTAACTGGGAGCTAAATATTGGGTGCACATGGATATAAAGATATCCACAATGGACACTGGTGACTATCAGAGGAAGGAGAGAGGTGAGGGGCAAGAGTTGAAAAAGTAACTATTGGGTACCATGCTTAGTGATGGGATAAATTGTACCCCAAACCTCAGCATCACACAATATTCCCAGGTAACAAACCTGCACATGTACACCCTAAATTCAAAATAAAAGTTGAAAACATATACAAAAAATATTTATATATGCACCTAACAACACAACCCCAAAATACATCAAACAGAAATTGACAGAATTGAAGGGAGAAATGGATAATTCGACAATAATAAATGTTTCAGTACCCTACTTTCCATAATGAATAGAATTACTAGACAGAAGATAAACAGAGAAGTCAAAAACTTAAACAGCAGTATAAACTGACAAGACCTAACAGACATCTATAGAACCCTCCACCCAACAGCAACAGAGTATTCTGAAGTACACAAGAAACACTTGCCAAGGTAGACCATATAGTAGTCCATAAAACAAACCTCAGTAAATGTAAGAAAATTAAAATCAGGGGCCGGGCGCGGTGGCTCAAGCCTGTAATCCCAGCACTTTGGGAGGCCGAGACAGGCGGATCACGAGGTCAAGAGATCGAGACCATCCTGGCTAACACGGTGAAACCCCGTCTCTACTAAAAAATACAAAAACTAGCCGGGTGTGGTGGCGGCGCCTGTAGTCCCAGCTACTCGGGAGGTTGAGGCAGGAGAATGGCGTGAACCCGGGAGGCGGAGCTTGCAGTGAGCTGAGATCTGGCCACTGCACTCCAGCCCGGGCGACAAAAAAAAAAAAAAGAAAAGAAAATTAAAATCAGAAAAAGCTATTTTTTCTTATCACAACATAATTAAGTTAGAAATGAACAACAGAAAAAAATGGAGAAATTCTCAAGCATGTGGAAATTACCCAACACATCCTGAATAACTAATGAGTCAAAGAAAAAAATCACAAGGGAAATTAGAAAGAAATGAAAATTAAAATGCAACATACCAAAATGTATGAATTGTAGCTAAATCAGTGCTCACAGGGAAATTTATAGCTGTAAGTACTTACATTAAAAAAAAAAAAAGGTCTCAAATAAATAACAATAAATAACCATCTCCCATCTTAAGATGCTAGGAAAAAAACTAAATTTAAAGCAAATAGAAATAATAATAATTATTATTATTATTTTATTTTATTACAGACTAAATAAAAGGCAAAAACAAAAGAGAAAAATCAATAAAACTCAAAATTTCTTATTTGAAAAGATCAACAAAATTGGCATCCCTTTAGTTAGACTGACCAAAAGAAGAAAGATAAAGATTCACAGTATCAAAACTGGGAATGAAAAAGTGAACAGCACTACCCATCTTACAAAAATAAAAATGGTTATAAGGAAATATTATATAATAATGGATGCCCACAAATTAGCTAACTTAGATGAAATGGATAAATTCCTAGAAAAACACAAATTATCAGACAAATAGAAAATCTAAATAGACCTATAACAGACTGAATCACTAATTTAAAAACCGTAGCTTAAAAATTGAATTAGTAATTTTTAAACTTTCCGTAAAGAAAATCCATAGTTCAGATAACTTTACTGATAAATTACCCAGAAATTTTATTATGAAGAATGAATACCAATCCTTTATAAAGTCTTCTTAATAATAGGAGAGGCGAAAACACTTTCTAACTTATTCTGTGATGCCAGTGTTTTGCCGATACCAAAACCAGGCAAAGACATCTCAAGGGAAAAAAAAAAAGAAACCCTACAGACTAATATCCCTTATGAATGTAGACATAAAAATCTTCAACAAAACACTAGCAAACTGAATCAAGCAACACAGAAAAAGGATTACTCAACTTGATCTAGTGGAATTTATTCCAGAAATGTGAGGTTGGTTCAACATTCAAAAATCAAATAATATAATACATCATATCAATACAATAGAAAACAAAACATACAAGATCATCTCAATAGACACAGAAAAAGTATGTGATAAAATTCTACAGCCTTTCATGATAAAAACACAACAAATTGGGAATGGAAGGCAGCTTCCTCCACTTGATACACAGCATTTAGAAAAAAAACACGGCTAATGTCATAACCTTTAGGTGAGATCAGCTTCATGAAATGAACAGAGCTTCCTCTGCATTTGGGAGGAAAAAGGATTTGTAAGTAGACAGGACTTTTGGAAGAAGAGCCCGCCTGGGACAGGGAGCATGGTGCTGTTGGCCAGTGAGGCAAGTTAGCCAGTGAGGCAAGATGGGCAGTCAGAAAATCCCAGGAATCTCAGGGGACTTTTTGAGCAATAGTAGAGGAATAAAAGTAAATTAGCAAAATGTACAAAGAGTGAAAAATATAAAAAGCAAACTATCTCCAAATATTCTCCCAAATGGCCCTACTCAATACAAAATAAGCAGAAACATTTTCTTTGGTTCCCAGAATCCTGATCTCCATTACTGTTACTACTATAATTCATTTTCATTATGGGCTAATTAAACCCACAGGGAACCCAGAAACCTAACCAGCATTTTCCCCACAATATAGTATCTCTAGGACTAGGCTCTAAACAGTTGACTTAAAAGTAAACTATGGGGACCTGACATATTCATAATTTGGAGACTGCCTGTGCACAGTATTTTTTATGGATGATTTGTTTTCCTAATTATGGTTTGTTAAGTTTAATTCTATAGTCAGTTTCCATTCCGTGAGTACACACTGGGGGGATTAATGGCTTAAGAGTAATCCATATTACCAAGGATATAGACAGTCATGCACCACATAATGATGCTCAGTCAACAATGGGCTACATGTACGATAATGGCCCCATAAGACTATAATGACGTATTTTATTGTACTTTTTCTGTGTTTCAATATGTTTAAATAACACAAATACCATTGTTACATTTTCCTACAGCATTTAGTACAGTCACATGCTGCACAGCTTTGCAGCCTGGAAGCAATATGCTATACCATATAGTCTAGGGGTTTGGTAGGCTAGATCATCCAGGTCTGTGTTAATAAAGTCTGTGATATTCACACAATGACAGGTTTGGATAGCAACACATTTCTCAGAAGGTATCCCTGTCATAAGCAATGCATGACTGTGTATTATTTTTTTGGACACAAGAGAAATCTTCTACATATGTGAAACATATGTGTATGTGTGTATGTATACACACAATATATAAAATATGAATGTATATTTCACATTTCAAGACTTGAGTCCTGTCCTCACAAAATACAGATAAACAAAATAACACCTAGAAAAGGAAAACCAAAACCAAATCCTGCTTCATGGGAGAAATTAAGCAAGAAAGAGGTAAAGAAGATTGATTTAAAAGAAAAAAAATTGGGGCAATAGTTTGAGTTAGGATTAATGGTGATTACGTTCATTAAAGTTAGATCTGGACAAGTTTTGAACTTGCTATAGGCTGGAGTCCTGGAGATTCTAGGAGTGAATGCAAGATGGAGAGGACCCAGTTCAGGAGCAGGGGCTCAGAGAAAAGCTCTCTCTGGTTTATATTTGATGATTGTTTCATCAAGTTGGAAACAACCTTGCTTCCAGCATCAAGAGCTGAAAAAAAATACAGGTCTCAAAGTAGTGAAGCAGGAGCTCTAAAGTCAGTGGACACTTTAGCCTCCTCTGAACACTACAGTAACCATGGAATATTTTAATTCTGGTCACCCTGTGAAAGGCAGAATTCTAAGAATGGCCTAATGCCCCATGCTGATGTACAATTCCCTCCCTTTGAGTGTGGGTGGAAAGTCTGAAGATGAGGAGATATCCCTCCCTTAATCATGTTATGTTAAATGGCAAAAGGTAGATTATTTTAGTGGGCCCAATCTAATTACATGAGCCTTTTAAAAGCTGGCATGGGTGTGCTTTGGCAAAATGATCTGATCATCAAGTGATATAGCTTAGTTAGTCCACACTCAACCACTTCGCCAAAGGACACCCCCAGTGCTGTTGCAGATGGCACAGGGTTACCAGGTGTCAGTCACGAGCTGGACCTGGAATTAGCACATACTTCCTACAACATAATCATTTCCAGGTCATGAACCACACTCCTCAAATAGGAGCTCACTGCTTAATGAAGTAACTCACTCCCATTTAGACAACTCCAAACATTGTGGAGTTCTTTCGTGTTTCCTTAGAACTTACACCTATTGTACTATTTGTAAAACAAATACAATTTTATACTGTAAGAGCTATGTCAAAGAAGCTGATTCTTTCACTTGACAGCCCTTCAGTTATTTGGAGGTAGAAATAGGTTTCTCCTGAGTGTGCCTGAGCCCTTTCTCTCTCTACTGGAAATATTCCAGGCTACACAGTTGTTTAAAGCTAACACCAAACCCCAGATGTGCCTGACCAGTACCAAGTAGGAGATACTTCCTTCCTCACTGTTAGCACCTTTCTTTATTAAATGCTGCCTGAAATCGCTTTAAAATATTTATTTCACATAATGAAATCATTTTCATGTAACAGGAAGTCATTTCCAATCTTGTTTTGCATATATACATATAATCGGTATTAGTTAATAAAATTTTCAAATAGGACAAATATAAGATGCCATTGGGTTGTTTTTTTTTTTATTTGTGTAATGCAGGGTATGGGAGAAATGATAATACCTTTTCCTCATCCAGTTACAGGTTCATGGCTGAGACCTCTATAACAAAAGACAATGAGCAAAAGCAAAACATACAGACTTACTTAATATACATTTCATCTGACATAGGAGCCTTCAGAAAGGAGACCCAAAGCCCCAGGGAATACTGAATTTGTGTTGACAGCCATGCAGAAGTGTGACTGGAGGACAAATGGGTGTGATCTAATGATGATACACTGGGGGAACTGAACAAGGCCTGTCCGTTTGGTCTGTTTGGATTCTTCATGTTCTCTCTGTATGACATTCCTTTCTTCAGGGTATGGGGTTCTGATGGGAGGAGAGAGGGAGCTGGTCAGAGAGTGGTCTTCCTGTGTTTATGACCTACTTCAGGGAAGAAGGTGTGAAGGGAATTCTAGCTTCTGTGGCCCACTTCAGGGGAGTAAGCGACAAAAGAATGTCAGTTTCTTTGGTCTGCTTCAGGAGAGAGTGAATGGGAGAAAGTCAATGATGTCTGCTTCCACTGTGTTCTCAAGTTACTCAGAATGCCTAGGGGCTATATTTTGAGGTAGCATTTTCTGCACCCCATCTGTAGATTTTTCAATTCTTAGAGTAAATAAACAAAAACCAACTTTTAGTCAGACCTGAAGCACTAAAAGAAAAATCTAGAAAGAAAATCAGACACATAAACACCAAATGGAAGAATAAAAACATTAGAAGGAAATAGAGTCTGACAATCAAATAATGTTGCTTTGACTCTCATTTTAGCTAAAAAGCAAGCGAGTTTAAACATTACTATTCATTACGTTACATTCATTTATATCATAGAGAGATAAATCAGTTTATTTATAATGGCTTTATTAAGAAATAATTTACACACCACTCAGTTCACCAATTTAAAATGGGTAGTTCAACGGTTTTTAGTATATTTATTAGCAGTGCTGCGCATCCATGACTACAGCCTAAATATTAGAACCTTTCAATTTCATCCCCCCAGAAAGAAACCCTGAAATCCCATTTTTCATAATGGTGAGGTAGAAGGCATTGTAATCCATTCTGGGTCATGGGGAACAAGTAAATTGGGAAGTGGAATAGGGAAAGGGGAGCCAGACATGGCTAGAGGAGAGTCGGTATTCATCGATCACACTGGCTTCCTGAGCTTCTACTGAAAGACAGCTTGCAAACGGCTCTCCCTAGTAAATTTAGCTGGTGGAAAATTCACTGTGTGGTTCCATTTAAGCCTAATGAGAATGCCAGGACTTATAGAAAGGCTGAATTGTGAATCACATTCCACTACAGCGTTCTCCCTTTCTTTTCAAAAGGAGTTCAGGCTGAAGTAGAATCTAAGCACAATGTGTGTTTTGCTTCAGCAAAGAGGCAATTGTAATCAAGTGGCTCTGTGTTTTAGCAAGGCAATTTTGAAACAAATGCTTGCCTTGGGTTGCTTTTATTAAGCCGTATGGCTTTCTTTCTGTTTCAGAGACCACAGTGTTAAAATAAATCTAGTGCATTTTATTTTAAATGATCAGAATGTGACTATAATGTTCATTGGCATGAAACAACTATAACAAAATTCACAAATCTTTTCCTTTCTGAGAATTATGCACTCTGAATTGATCTAAGAATTGACTAAAATTTGGACACTGGACAGCTCTATATTCGGATCTCCTGCCTCATCCCTGTCACAGTTTGGGTGAATCTGGATGTCTTGACACTGGACGTATCAAATACTAAAGTGGATATGTTATTCTGATATTAAAAGCCTTGGTGAAAGTCCTCCTTCAAAAATGCTATTCTACGTACAACTTTTCTAAAGAAACAAAGGAAAGCATAGCTTCGGGTTTGTGTTTTAGTCTATGAAAACAAGCAGTGCATAGATCTGTGAAGTTCTGTTCCTCTGTTCTGCCCTCTGCCGGCTGAAGGAAGTACTACTGGCACTTCGTGGGTTTCATTTGCCTATTTATTTTAGCAAACCTGGGCACATTTTCTGACCTGCACAATTAAAACAGCTAAACGCAATGCAATGGTCAAACTTAAAATTACCAAAGGCAAGTACAATTTCTTCTATCCCCTCCTCCTCCTAGTCTCGTCCTACACCCACAGAATGTGGAAAGGTGATGCACGCAGTGCTGGGGGGGCATGACAGCTAATAGTGCAGCCTGCCTTTCTGCCAGTGAAATCCTCGCGTAATGATTGGAAAAAGGGGTGAATTCCAAGGGAAGAAGTTACCCTGGGAGTTCTCAGGACTAGAAACTGGGCTTCTGTGTGAGCTACAGCCACGTTGTAGGTTTCTTGGCACTGAACGTGCTGTTTTGTGGCCCTTATCCTCTGAGTTGAGATGGGCAATCTCTCTTTTCCTGGCCATATACTATCTCTGAGCTAGAGACAGTTACCAACTGCTATTTCTTAAAACAAAACAAAACAAAAAGCTTTTCAAAAATTAAGCAGTTTTTAATTTAATTACAACTTTTTTTTTTTTTTTTTTTTTTTGGAGATGAAGCCTGGCTCTGTCGCCCAGACTGGAGTGCAGTGGCCGGATCTCGGCTCACTGCAAGCTCCGCCTCCCGGGTTCCCGCCATTCTCCTGCCTCAGCCTCCCGAGTAGCTGGGACACAGGCGCCCACCACCACGCCCGGCTAATTTTTTTGTATTTTTAGTAGAGATGGGGTTTCACTGTTAGCCAGGATAGTCTCGATCTCCTGACCTCGTGATCCACCCACCTCGCCCTCCCAAAGTGCTGGGATTACAGGCGTGAGCCACTGCGCCCGGCCTAATTACAACTTTTAAGCCTTCCTTTTCTCCTGAATTTTGGATATCAGAGATAAAAAAGCAACAAACATTTGTAGAAATAGATTGCATTTAAATTACTTTAAGTAGCAATACATTTCTGCCATTTACATGTTTCTTTGTGTTAACCCAAGAGTTCAGAGGTTAAATCAAAATTTCTAAGTTGAAGTAAATACATGTTATTCACAAACTCAATGATAAGTGAGTGTAATATGACTTTAAGTAACGTTGCTAAAAATATCAGAAGTAATGTGAAGTGAGATTTAGACCAAATTTACAGTTTAATTTACAATGGTCTTTCTACCTCTGAAATGAAAGACTTTTATTTCACTTTTATATTGTTAATTTGCACTGGTTTTTCCTTTCCCCAAAGAAATGATATTTAAAATTCCTGGGTGTGTGTGCACGGAGGACTTCGCTGCTAAGTTGCATAGAGGAAAGCACACTAAGCATGGCCTTGAACACAGTCTGGTATGCTTGAGTGCCTCGTGAACTCAACTCATGCTGCTTCCTAAGCATCCATCCCTGACTGCTCCTCTTACTTTGAGAACACTCAGTACACATCTCACTAAAGCATGGTCTCAGTGGATTATGCGTCATGTGAGTGCTTCTCTCTACTCCTCTCAGGGCTTCTTTTATGCAGTGGACCTTGCTTGACTCACCTGTGTGTACTGACAGCCAGCACAGTGCCTAGCCCCAGCGTGTGTGTGTGTGTGTGTGTGTGTGTGTGTTTCAGTCCTTGTACATTAAATAAGTAAATGTGGTTCAGGCGCTAGATATTTCCATAGTCTGTTTGATGGTTGCATTTGCTCAAAGTTAATGTGAAGGAAAACAGGAAGATCAGACAAACTTAATAGAATTGGGGTGACTTTTAAATAACTGACAGACCTATAAAGACCTGTGCCTTATGCTGTATTATTTGAACTAGAGAAGAGAAGAACTTGGTTGAGTCACCAAGACCAACCCCTTCTTATTATATTCTTATTTACTAGTATATATTCTGAAATGAGAAACAGAGAGAAAGAGACAGAGAAGAGATGTATATTATACTTAATCTGCAATCAAAAACCAGAGTGTGTCACGAGAAGAATGTGATCAGAAAAGCATTATATTTGAAGACTTTCAAAAATAGAAAAGCATAAGCCAGAAATGATCAAAATGAAAAAAGATAAAACAATACTAGAGTTGGAACAATAAATCAAAACCTGGTTTCTTAAACTAACCAGGAAAATTGACAAATCCTTGGCAAGGTTGATCAAAGGGGAAAAAAGCAGTGCTACAAATAAGTGATGTTAGAAGTAAGAAAAGGGACATAATTAGTGATAACTGTATGGGATATAGCTAGTTATGTAGTCCCTGATATACTCAGGGATTCAAGAAAGCATGAGAATATTTTGTACACATCTAAAAATTGTAAACACAACTATTAGCTTTCATAAATGTATACATTACCAAAATTGGCTAAAATAATAGAAAATTTCATGATAATAATAATCACAGAAGAAAATAAGGTGGTCAAAAATCTATCCCTAAAATAAGCATGAAATTCAGAAAGTGTTACAGATGACTTCTACTGAATGTTTAAGAAACAAATAATTTTTATATTCTGAAACTACATCCAGGTAGTAGAAAAAGACTGGAATTATCTTTACTAGAAATAGAAATTAGACTGGAATTAGAAAAGGCTAGCAAAACTCTGATACCAAATTAGATTGAAGAATACACATAGAAAAGGAAAACTGGAAGTCAGTCTCACTCATAAATGTGGATGTAAAACTCCTAAATAAACTATTAGGAATTTAAATTATAAGAATGACTCTAAAGAATTAAAAATGTGGACAAAGTGCCATTTATATGAACTATGTGTAGCTAGTTCAATTTAGAATATCAATTAATGTTTTTAATCTATGCTAACAAAGAAAGGAAAGAAAAAATGTATTATTTGATTCTGAAAAAATATTTAAAAAGATACAAAACCTACTTGATTTTCAAAGAAATAGCAAACAATAGACAAAACTTCTATCTTGCTGTGAACAGCAAGCATCATACTCAATGGTAAGACATTAAGTGCTTATCAATAAAAGTTAGGAACAAGATATGTATACCTGATATCTCAACTATTATTCAATACTATAATTCCTTGTCACTACAGTTAATTCAAAACATGTAGTGGGGTTAGAGGAGAAAACTTTTATTATTTAAGATATTATTATCTATGTAGGACTAATAAAATATTTAATCAAGTTGACCAGAATAAAAATTAATAAGCAAACACAAATGGTTTTTCTTACACGCCACCCTACCAATTAGATTTTTTTTAGTGCTCTTTACCAAAGTAACCAATGTCTTCAAATAGCTGGAAATAAATATACAAAGAAAAATATAAAACTTATTGAAGACAACTGTTAAACTTTTGTGATAGATTATACACAGAAGCCCTGAGTAAACAGAAAAATATATCAAGCTCCTGAACAGGATACCAGTTCCTCTAAAGTTATTATATAAAATTAATAACAGTTCTGATCAAAGGGCCAGCAAGTGTTTCCATCAGTTCTAAAATGCTGACCTAAAAATGTATCTAAAAGAGGAAACGTGAAAGAAGAAGAAAGGGAAAAAACTACAGAATATGGAAACACTTTCTCCACCGAGTATCAAAACACACCGTTGCCCCCGGAAGCAGCAGAAACGGAGTCCACCCTTGCCGACTCTGCAGGTCCCAGAGAGACAGGCGAGAACTCCATGTTCTCAATCACATAAATCACTTTTCTTCCCAAGGGAAGGAGAGTTAGTATGGGAGAGAGAAGTGGGAATTCCCCACTGGGAAACATGGGACTGAGTAATAAAGTTTCTCTAACACAAAGAATAAAGTTCAAGAAATTAAAACATGGCCGGGCGCGGTGGCTCATGCCTGTAATCCCAGCACTTTGGGAGGCCAAGGCCGGCGATTCACAAGGTCAGGAGATCAAGACTATCCTGGCTAACACGGTGAGTTTCCACTAAAAAATACAAAAAATTAGCTGGGCGTGGTGGCGGCGCCTGTGGTCCCAGCTACTCTACTGGAGAGGCTGAGGCAGGAGAGTGGCTTGAACCCGGGAGGCGGAGCTTGCAGGGAGCCAAGATCGCGCCACTGCACTCCAGCCTGGGTGACAGGGCGAGACTCCGTCTCAAAAAAAAAAAAAAAAAGGAAAGAAATTAAAACAGTCTAATGGCGGCACAGGAATAAACATACTGCTTATGAGAATGGAAATAAATACCAAAATACATTCAATTATGTATAGATATTTATAATAAAAAAACTATATCAGTGTGATCATTTCAGTTGTAAGTAACAGAAAATCTAATTCATATTAGCTTCAAAATTAAAGAGAACTTGTTGATTCAGATTATGAAAAATCTAAAGGGAGATGAAGGAAATGACTTCATTTTCATGGAGTAAGTAGGGCTTACTCCAGGGGCCTTGAAACATCACCAGTGGTCCTCTGTCTGCCTTTTGTCTGCTCCGTTTTGTAGGATGTTGGTTTTATTCTATAGCTGAGTCTTCTCATAGGGCTTTTTCTTTTACATCTCGTACAAAAAAAGATCATTTCTGTGTCAGCATTTCAAACAATTTGCCAGAGTTCAGTCTAGTTGGCTTAGAGCATGTGCCTAAACCCAATATGGCTGTTGTGATAACGTGACTAAAGTTTATAAACCCACCTCGAATCCTGAGTATGAATTCCATTTACACAAACCATAAGGCCAATGCCAAGACAAAAATGGTTTCTCAAAGGAAAATGCATAGAACTGTTTCCAGAAAGTGACGCACCAAAATGACAGAGGTCCGCTACTGGAGTCCTTTAGAACAGTTGGGGAAGGAAATAAAAGTTGAACATTTAGCTTGGGTAAAAAGTTTATTCCTTTGTCAGATTATTTTCAAAATGTATTGTGCATTGGTGTATGTTAAAGTAGTCCTTTTAAAGCATATATATGTGGCTCTGTTTAATACACAGAAGACTGCTTTCATGCTTTAATATATACCAATACACCTGAAATTTTAATACACAAAAGACTGCTTTAACGTTTTATATATCTGTAACTGCTTGTATGTATATAAATGCATATATATGCATTATACACACATATGTAATATATATGAATATAGATCTCTAACTGCTTATATATGTACAAATGCATATGAATATAGATCTGTAACTGCTTATATATGTATAAATGCACATATGTACAAATGCACATGCATTTATACATATACAGGCAGTTACAGATCTATGTTCATGTATATTATATATGTGCATATAATTATTCAATATATACAAATATTGGCATTTGGAAACACTGGAAGAATAAAAAATAAATTAATTTCAATGGTTACATATAGTGACAAGGGAGAAATAGAATAAAGTCAGAGTTGGAAGCAAGACTCTTCAGTGTACAGGTATACCTCGTTTTATTGCATGTCACTTTTTTATGCTTGGTGGAAATTGTATTTTGTTGCAAATTGAAGGTTTCTGGCAACCCTGCATTATGCGAGTCTGTCGGTGCCATTTTTCTAGCAGCATGTGCTTACTTTGTGTCTCTGTGTCACATTTTGCTAATTCTCACAATTATATTTTCAATTTTTCATTAGTATGTTATCTGTTATAGTGACCTGTGATCAGTGATCCCTGATGCTACTATTATAATTGCTTTGGGATGTCATGAACTGCACCCATATAAGGCAGCAAACTTAATCAATAAGTGTGTGTGTTTGGACACCTCCATTCACCAGCTCTTCTCATGCCTCTTCTCATGCCTTCATATTTCCTGAGACACAGCAATACTGGAATTAAACCAGTTGGTAATCTCACAGTGGCCTCTAAGCATGCAAGTGAAAGGAAGAGTTGCACATCTCTCACTTTAAACCCAAAGCTGGAAATGATTAAGCTTAGTGAGGAAGCCCTGTAAAAAGCTGAGACAGGCCAAAAGCTAGGCCTCTTGCACCAAAATGTTAGCCAAGTTGTGAATGCAAAGGAAAAATTCTTGAAGGAAATTAAAAATGCTACTCCAGCCAATGCACGAACGTTAAGAAAGTGCAATGGCCTTACTGAGAATACAGAAAAAGTTTGAGTGGTCTGGATAGAAGATCAAACCAGCCACAACATTCCCTTAAGCCAAAGCCTAAACCAAAGCAAGGCCCTAACTCTCTTCAATTCTATAAAGGCTGAGAGAGATGAGAAAGATGCAGAAGAAAAATTTGAAGCTACCAGAGGTTGGGTCATCAGGTTTAAGGAAAGAAGCTGTCTTTCTAACGTAGAAGTGAAAGTGAAGCAGCAAATGCTAATGGAGAAGCTGAGTTATTCAGAAGATTTAGCTAAAATCACTAATGAAGGTGGCTACAGTAAACCACAGATTTTAAATGTAGATGAAACAGCATTGTATGGGAAGAAAATGCCATCTAGGACTTTCAGAGCTAAAGGGGAGAAGTCAATGCCTGGTTTCAAAGCTTCAAAGGACAGGCTGGCTCTCTTGTTAGAGGCTAATACAGCTGGTGACTTTAAGTTGAAGCCAATGCTATTACTATTCTGAATATCCTAAGGCCTTTAAGAGTTATGCTAAACCTGCTTTTCCTGTGCTCTATAAATGGAGCAACAAGCTTGGATGGCAGCACATCTGATTACAACATGGCTTACTGAATTATTTTAAGCCCACTGTTGAGACTACTGCTCAGAAGAAAAAAGATTTTTTTTTTTCAAATATTACTGTTCATTGACAATGTCCCTGTTCACCCAAGAGCTCTGATGGAGCTCTGATGGAAATATACAAGATCAGTATTGTTTTCATGCCTGTTAACACAATATCCATGCTGTAGCCCATAGATCAAGGACTAAATTTGACTTTCAAGTCTTATAATTTAAGAGATAGATTTTGTAAGGCTATGGCTGCCATAGATAGTGATTCCTCTGATGGATCTGGTCAAAATCCATTGAGAAACCTTCTGGAAAGAATTAATTATTCTAGATGCTGTTAAGAATATTCACCAGCTTGGGCATCATGGCAAGACTCCATCTTTACAAAATGTAAAATAAATCAGCCAGGCATGATGTCACACACCTGTTGTCCCAGCAACTTAGGAGGCTGAGTTGGGAAAATCACTTGAGCCCGGGAGGTTGATGCTACAGTGAGCCATGATCATGCCACTGCACTCCATCCTGGGTGACAGAGTAAGACCCTGTCTCAAAAAATAAAAATAAAAAAAAAAATTCATGATTTATGCCAGGAGGTCAAAATGTCAATGTTAATGGGAGTTTGGAAGATGTTTATTTCCACCCTCGATGACCTTGAGGGATTCAAGACTTCATTGGAGAAGTAACTGCAGATGGGGTAGAAATAGCAAGAGAACTAGAATTAGAAGTGGTGCTGGATTGCTGATAAAGTTCTCTCATGATAAAACTTGTATGCATGAGGAGTTGCTTCTTATGGATGAACAGAGAAAAGAAAGTGGTTTCTTGAGATGGAATCTACTCCTGGTGAAGATTCGGTGAATATTGTTGAAATGGCAACAAAGGATTTCAAATACTACATAAACTTAGTTGATAAACACCATCATGTTATGAGAGGATTGACTCCAGTTTTGAAAGAAGTTCTGCTGTGGATAAAATGCTATCAAACAGTACTGAATGCTACAGAAAAATCTTTCATGAAAAAAGAGTCGAATGATAAGACAAACTTCATTGTTGTCTTATTTTTTGATATTGCCACTTGTAGTCCCAGCATTCTGGGAGGCCAAGGTGGGAGCATCACTTGAGGCCAGGAGTTTAAGACCAGCCTAGACAACATACCCAGACCCAAGATTTCATCTCTAAATACAAAAAAAAAAAAGAACTTTACTCGCATGTGGCAGCACACACCTGTAGTCCCAGCTACTAGGGAGGTTGAGGCAGGAAGATAGCTTCAGCCCAGGAATCCAAGGCTGCAGTGAGCCATGATTGTACCACTGCACTCCACCTAAGTGACAGTGCAAGACCTCAACTCTAAAAAAATTTTAAAAAGGGAAAAAAGAAAAGAAATTGCCACAACCACTGCAGCCTTCAGCAACCACCACCCTGATCATCAGCAGCCACCAACATCGAGGCAAGACCCTTCACCACAAAAAGATTACAACTCCCTGAAGGCTCAGATGATCATTAGCATTTTTAGCAATAAAGTATTTTTAATTAAGGTGTGCATATTATTTTTAAGATAAAATGCTATTTCACATTCAATAAACTACAGTGCAGTGTACACATAACTCATACACACATTGGGAAACTGAAAAAATCATGTGACTTTCTTTATTGCTGTGGTCCAGAACCAAACCCGCAGTATCTCCAAGGTATGTCTGTAAAAACATAGATAGATAGATAGATAGATAGATAGATAGATAGATAGATAGATAGAGAGAGAGAGAGAGAGAGAGAGATATGATAGATAGAGAGATAGGTAGATATGATTGATAGATATGATAGATAGATAGATAGATAGATAGATAGATAGATAGATAGATAGATAGATAGATAGATAGATAGATCGATCGATCCTGACCTCTCTTTTCAGGTTCCAGGCTCTCTGTGAAGCAGCTGAGGTATAGAAATAATATAATGAGTCAACTTTGTTAAGACTTTAAAATACGCCAATTACTTAAGTGCTTTATGTCATCTAATTCTTATAACAAAACTAGAAGATAGTCTTGAGGTGGAAGAATCAGTTGAGCCTGGGAGGTCAAGGTGTGGATGGGAAATGCAGCTTAGAGGAATTGAAGTAACTTATATAAAGTTACAGAGCTAACAACTTAAGCTAGTAAATCCAAAGCTGGTCTGATACCAAACCCAGTGCTTGTAAGGGTACTAGGAGTCCAAACCTTGGGTTCATGTTCAGACTTCTGGCCTTAGGATTTTAAACAACTTACTTAAACTACCTGACTTGCCAGTGTGTCTAAAAGTCTCAAACAAAATAATAAATATAAAAGGGCTTTTTAAAGTAGAAAGTACCATGCAAATACCTGCTGCCTTCTGGATATTTATACCTGAACACTTTACCTTTACACAATCTCAGTTTACTTAAAATTACATTTTATTTTTTCCTTATTCTTTCTTCCACCACCATCCCCAATAATTTCCTCCTTTTTTCTGTATTTCTATTGGCGGTTTTCTCAATAGATTAAAACATTGCAATATCTTAAACTAGTCTTTCTCTATTGCCCCATTTAATCTCCATTTCCCATTTGTTTTTTCTTTAAATCAGCTTTTCTTCTCCTTTCCTTTTATCCTCTTCATCACAGCTGCTCTCCAATCCTAATCACTGCAGCCCTGGACCAGTGAAACAGCCTCCTCTGCTGTCTTACCAACTGCATTATCTCCTGGGGTATAAAAGCCTTATCTTACATTTTTTGTATCACTCAGTGACTTATAATAAATATTTGTTGATTGATTTATTCTGTGAAGGCATTTAACCTTTTCCTCATATTTTGTAACTAGAATATTCATATTCTCTGTAGATTTTAATAGAAAATATCTTCTTATATTTTTATTTACTTTAATTTGACTGCTGGTATGAAATCTGCAACCAGCTGGACACGGTAGCTCCTGCCTGTAACCCCAGCAGTTTGGAAGGCCGAGGCAGGAGGATCACTTGAGCCCAAGAGGTGGAGACCAGCCTATAGGCAACATGGCAAAATCCCATCTCTACAAATACAAAAGAGATTAGCCAGGCATAGTGGTGTGGGCCTGTAGCCCCAGCTACTCAGAAGGCTGAGGTGGGAGGATCGCTTGAGTCCTAGAGATCAAGGCTGCAGTGAGCCAAGATTGTGCGACTTCACTCCAGCTTGAGTGACAGAGTGAGATCCTGTCTCAAAAAAAGAAAAAGAAATCTGCAACCATCAATTATATGAGTGATTGAAATTATGCTGAATGATTAATATCAACTTCCTCCTTCGTAGAAAAATATCCCACTATATTTGTTGATATTCAATGGTTTCTGACATCCTGTGGGAAAATATATCTATCTGAATATTTTTGTCAAACATTTAAAACTTTTGTTTTTAACAAGTTAAGAAGCTCTGCTGTATGATGCAGCAAAAGTAGAACCAAGAAAATCATTTTGTGTACCAGACTCCTTAACTGGGGCTTATCTATATTGGTTCCATTCAGAATAGTAACTATCTGTTGCACTCCTATCGCATGAAAAGCATATGGCTGGAATTTCAGGGAATACACAGATAAATCAGCCTAAACTCCTGCCTGTGAGGTGCCTGGAGGCAGAAGGGAAGGAAAAGTGGAGAATGACTACATCCACATTGCAGGAAGCTATAGTTCTCAGTACCATATGATGAGCACTTTTGACAACGTACAGTGGGGCTTGCAAAGACTAAGAGATTGCATTTGTTGGGGGAAATTATGACTGGCTTCCTGGAGAAGGTAGAATTTAAATCTGCTCTAATAAATATAAATGGGGAAGATGGAAAGCCCCAGGGGCAGTAAGGACAGCTCTAAGGCAGAAAAGAACAGAGCAAGTTCAAGGAAACAATCGGATCCCCACCACGGCCTGAGCATAATGCAGTGGATCGGTGAGAGGTGGGGACGAAGCCCTGATCCTTGTACCAGAATTCTTTGAATCCCAAGCCAAGAAGGTCATCCTTAATGTGGTAAACAATGGGAGCCTTTGAAAGTGTTTGTTCAATTGAATAATATATGTGGGTCTGTGCTGCAGAAAGATTAATCTGGAAATGAAACACAAGATCAGCTGGATTGGGAAGAGAGAAGGGACCCCTGTAAGAATAATGATGACAAAAACACACCAACCAACACTTACACAATGTTTACTTTGTGCCAGGCACTCATCTAAGTACTTTCATTAACTTAATTCATGTAATCTTTACAACTTTGTCAGGTACCATTTTTAGCTCAGTTTTATAGATAAGTAAACTGAAATATAGGAGGGTTAAGTGACTTGCTCAGCCTTCACAGCTAGTAAGTGGCCAAGCCAGCACGTTAACCCAGCTAGCCTATAATAAAGCTTCTGCTTCAGTCCAGCAGACACAGATTTTAAACACGGCTGTGAGTCACGGGAAGGTTGTCTGAGGACTCTGAACCTATTCAGCTCCATTCTACCTTGGGATCTAAGAAGACAAATCTGGCAGCATCCTAAAGAACTGGGAGGGTCCAAAGGAAATATAGGTCAGTTGACTCACTCTTCATTCAAGGATGAGATAAATGAAACCTATGAAAACATTCCAGGAAAAAAATAAAAAAGAATGGCAAAAAGTACCTTAAGCAAAGGAAAAAGCATATCTGTGAAAAGGACATATAGCAGATGAGAAATGTGTATATACAGGTTTTTCTGATAAAATATGATGAGTTTACATTTTCACAGGCCATGACAAACTCTGGGAGGGAAATATTTTCTTTACTTTTCTATAACTTACTTTGATTCTTTTCTACATTCCACATTCTGGCCGGGTGCAGTGGCTCACACCTATAATCCCAGCACTTTGGGAGGCCAAGGCAGGAGCATCACTTGAAGCCAGGAGTTCGAGACCTGCCTGGCCAATATGGTGAAACCCTATATCTAAAAAAACTACAAAAAATAGCCAAGCATAGTGGTGCGCACCTGTAATCCCAGCTACTTGGGAGGCTGAGGCAGGAGAATCACTTGAACCCAGGAGGTGGAGACTGCAGTGACCTGAGACCACAACACCGCATTCCAGCCTGGGAAACAAAGCGAGACTTAGTCTCAAAAAAAATCCCCAAAAAATAGATTCCACAGTCTGCCTAAAGGTAAAAAATAATCATCATCATCTCAGGCAGTTTCAGGTAAACACGGGCTCTTTAGAATTTGTTTCTGCTGATCAATTCGGGTTTAAATTAAATCATTTCAAGGATTCTGCCTACGCCTCCTTCTTTCTAAGGAGGAACCTATGTTCTCGGGGTGGAGAAATCTGGTGTGGCTTCATGGCGTTGGAGAGAGGTCAAATCTGAAGTTGTTTCCCTTCCCTTCTTGTCTTTATTCATCAATGTGTATCCCAGTTGGCGTCTAGTGTGTTATGTGGTTTCCAGTTGAAGGTCGATGTCAGATTCCACAGATGTTCCCTGTCACCATGACGATGCAGCCCCTGCAGGGCCACCAGCCCTGTCTGTCTTTCTGGCCCCGACTTGGGGCACAAGGAAATTTCATATGTTCTCAGGAAGATGTCTTAGGTCTTCTTTACTTGACCATCTCTTATTACCCCGTCTCCTATACTCTTTACATAGTTTGTTAGCGAGAAAAGGCTTCTCTACAAGGTTAGAAAGCACCCCTGGAAAAGAAGGTACAATTTGTCTCTGTTTGCAGATCACTAGCACTCTTTAGGGGTTCTGTTGTTCACCCAGACGTCTCATGGGGACACATCTATGTCTAAAAGCATCCAAGCCTAAGCTTTTCCCCTCTAAAATCTCCCTCTCGCCCATGTGAAAAAAAATGTGTACCTGATTGGGGAAGGTGGCCAGTGTCTGTTTATTCTCTTTCCAAAACTTTGTTAAAAGCACAAATTTCTTAAACCGGAAAAAAAAAATCTCTTTCAAAAGTCCCTCTCTTGCCATATCTTATTTTGGTTTTAAGACTTTTGTCTTTTCTGAGTTTTAGAGCTGGTGCCCTCTTGAGGCACAAGGATATTTCAAATGCTCTCAGGAAGATATCTCAGGTTGTCTTTATTTGGTCATCCAAGCAAAATTCTGAATCTTGCTTTTTATATTAGGTTGAAGGTGATGCTGCTGACTGAATGAACGGGAAGAAGGACATGGAGGGGAGTGCACCTTTGTTTTATTATTTAAAATGTAATCCTACTAAAAAGATAGGAAAAGTACATCTTTAAAAAATTACAGATATCAAGAAAAAATAAGTGGCTGGGCACAGTGGCTCATGCCTGTAATCCCAGCACTTTGGGAGGCCAAGGTGGGTGGATCACCTGAGGTCAGAAGTTTGAGACCAGCCTGGCCAACATGGTGAAACCCTGTCTCAACTAAAAATGTAAACACTAGCCAGGCATGGTGGCACATGCCTGTAGTCCCAGCTACTGGGGAGGCTGAGGCAGGAGAATCCCTTGAACCCAGGAGGCAGAGGTTGCAGTGAGCTGAGATCACGCCATTGCACTCTAGCCTGAGCAATAAAACAAGACTCCATTAAAAAAAAAAAGAAGAAAGAAAAAGAAAGAATGTAAATATAAAAATATAAAAAATATAAAAACTGAATTTATTTAAGGCAATAAGAAAATAATTCTACAGAAAACAGTATATACTAACAAGAAAAGGATACATGATATATCATACACAAACAAGAAAAGTTCATCAGAACACAGACTATACAGAGATGACAACTGAAATGCAAAATAAAGATACAGAAAATTAATTTTAAATTAGCAGTCAATGTTATACATAACTGTGTACCATAAAAGCATGTTCAATAAAATCAGAAATTTGACAAAAATTAGCATCTTCAGTATTTTTATTGCTTCCAAAAGTTCTGACCATGACAATAAAAGGAAAGAGATAAGATTAATATGTAATCAACTAAGAGACAAAACTAAGGCACAAAGAAAAATTAAGAAAAATCTCTTTGAATTAATGTCAATTTTAAAAGTCCCACATAATACATATCAGTATTCCAGCCATTACGGTAGATGATATAATTGGAGGCTGGGTTGATTTATAAAGGATGTAAAATCATAAAATACTAAGAAAGAATCCTAACAACAATGATGTCAGAACCACATGAAGAAAATTATAGAAGTTCACTTTGTGCTCTTAAAAGATTTAAATTAGTGGAGAGTCTTAAATTAAATTGAAGTTTAAAAGCAAGAGGTCAGGATATGAGGTTGAAAAGTCTGGGAACATTAGCATGTCAAAAGTGTGAGGGAGAGAAGAGAGGCTCATCAGAATTAGAACCAGAAGAGTATAGTTTCACAGAAGCCACAGGAAGCAGGAGTGCAATGAGACCAAGAGAGATAAAAACAGAAAAAAAAACCATCAAATTTTATAATAAAAAGCAGACAAGGTGATTGCTTGTAGAGGTGAACAGCTACCATGCCCCTAACTATTCAGTGAGTAACAGACACACAAAAACAAAACGAACTGCTACTATAGAGTTTTCCAATGAATACCTCCTTATTGTACAAACTTGGAGAAGTATATCAAAGACCTTTTTTAAAAAAAATGATTAATGTTTAGATTCAGAGATTGGATTTAACTTTTGTTTTCGTATGCACGTATGAAATAGCCTTCTTGTCCAAATGAGGAATTCTTCCTTTCAGACAAAACGCAAAATCCACTTCTTAAATATTTTTAAGAGACCACTAGACTTCCCACATTCTCATCTGGTTTCCAGTGTCAAATCGGCGTTTGGTCGCTCTGGTGCCCCACAGAACCTAGTTCAGATAAAGAACATTAAGAAATTCCTATTTCCTTCTTCCCCTTACTGGGAGAAAGCTCAAAGCCTAGATATGGTCACATTGGGTTTTTCCTTTTTTTAATTATCTCTGTTTTCTTCCTTAAAATATTCTTATTCAGTGGTTCTAATGTAGCCTTCACTTTTCTAAGCTGTGTTTTTGAAAAGAAACATGAACCACATTGCACACACATATATACATACATACACACACAATACATATAATTGAACAAATTGCCACTTCTACCAAGGCTAAGGAAAGGCAAGATAAACTACCATGTCATAAATTTTCTTAAACCCACCAAAGAGCTGAGGTCACACATAAACAAGTAGCCTGAAATCCTAAGAAAGACAAGCTCCTCCAGGAAGACGTGGGTTGTGAGCACAGGAGGAAGAGGCACCAGGCTCCACACAGTTAAAGAAGAAATCAGCTGAACTTTTTAACAAATTGCTAAAGGCAAAGTGTGGGCTAATGTGTGAGTGCAGAACCCCAGAAGCTGCAGGCACAAAGGGACACAGGCTCTCTTCCACAGACCTTTACTGGGTGCCCACGAGAAGGATCAAGGACAGAGCTGGAGACAGGACAGAGTCTCTCTAGGTGATGTGAGCCTGGAGGATGGGAGCCACAGCCGCTTCAGGAAAAATATTAAGCACCATCTGGCCTGGCCCTGTTGTGGAAGAAAAGCCTTAAGCCGATAGAGAAGGAGCAGCAAATTATGCTGCCCCTAGGCACAAGTGTGACCCATTTTGGTTAGGGAAAGAATAAAAGGAAAAAAACGATCTCCATACCTGGATGAGGGGTACAAAAGAGTCCTAAGTCCAAAATCCTACACCAGTACCATTAGATGTCTCCTACCACAAGGGGAGGGACAAGAAACCATCTCTCACAGGAGATCTACCAGGTGCAAGGCAGAATTTGGTTGACACTGGGAGGAGGGGAGGATCACAGAGAAAGCCCCACTCCTAAGATCCAGACACACAGGACCTCCCTAATACTATTGATGGGACAGGACAACGGAGAACCTTGTTGCTAGCAGCTCCACTCCCGTCGGTCTTATAAGCACCAGGTATCAAGCGATAGCACTCTACTTCTGAGTGGGGAGAGCAAGAAAGAACTCCCTGTGTGTCACAGACACTCAAAGAAAGCAGAAAGCTGAGGGCAGAGCAGGGTTGTTGAGACACACCCTTTGATACCCTAGCCCCCACCTACACACAAGGTAGCACTAGAGGAGTTTGAAGCTAGTAATATACTGAGGTTAACCATAGCAATAACAAAACCCAAACCCAGCTCAACTTCTAACTAGATTGACCAACTCCAGCACTATAGGCCTATTAAAAGAAGAAATGTGCCATTTCCAGACATAGATAGTATTTATCTTAGCCCATACTGTCCTATCCTTGATATTTGTGATTCACTTAAAAATTATGAGACATACAAAAAAGCAAGTGGGAAAAAAGCATGATCAAGAGGCAAAATTATCAATATAACTAGACTCAAATATGACCTAGATATTGGAACTATCAAACAGAGAAGTTTAAATGACCATGTTTAATATGTTAAAGGAGCCATTGGAAAAACTAACAGTCATGAACAGATATGGAATTTCACAGAGAGATGTTGACTGTTAACAAATAATCAGTTGGAAATGCTAGAAAAAGGAAACAGTAACAAACATGAACGGCGCCCTTAATGGGCTTATCAGTAGAGCCAACACAGTCATGGAAGGAGTCAGTGAACTTAATAGGTCAATAGATATTACCCAGCTCCATCCATGTCCCTGCAAAGGACATGAGCTCATTCATTTTATGGCTGCATAGTATTCCGTGGTGTATATGTACCACATTTTCTTTATCCAGTCTATCGTTGATGGACATTTGGGTTGATTCCAAGTCTTTGCTGTTGTGAATAGTGCTGCTATGAACATACATGTGCATGTGTCTTTAGGACAGAATGATTCATATTCCTTTGGGTATGTATCCAGTAATGGAATTGCTGGGTCAGATGGTATTTCTGGTTCCAGATCTTTGAGAAATCGCCACACTGTTTTCCACAGTGGTTAAAGTAATTTATGTTCCCACCAATGGTGTAAAAGCGTTCCTATTTCTTCACAGCTTTGCCAGCATCTAATGTTTCCTGACTTTTTAATAATTGCCATTCTAACTGGCGTGAGATGGTGTCTCATTGCGGTTTTAATTTGCATTTCTCTCATGAACAGGGATGTTGAGCTTCTTTTCATATGTTTGTTAGCCACATAAATGTCTTCTTTGGAGAAGCGTCTGTACGTGTCCTTTGCCCACTTTTTGCTGGGGTTTTTTTTTTTTCTTATAAATGTGTTTAAGTTCCTTGTAGACTCTGGATATTAGACCTTTGTCAGATGAATAGATTGCAAATATTTTCTCCCGTTCCTGGTTGTCTGTTCACTCTGGTGATAGTTTCTTTTGTTGTGCCAAAGCTCTTTAGTTTAATTAGGTCCCATTTGTCAATTTTTGCTTTTGTTGCAATTGCTTTTGATGTTTTTGTCATGAAATCTTTGCCCATGCCTATGTCCTAAATAGTATTGCCTAGATTTTCTTCCAAGGTTTTTATAGTTTGGGATTTTACATTTAAGTCTTTAATCCGTCTTGAGTTAGTATTTGTATAAGGTGTAAGGAAGGCTTTTCTGCATTCCAGTTTCAGTTTTCTGCATATAGCTAGCTAGTTTTCCCAGCACCATTTATTAAATAGGGAATCCTTTCTCCATTGCTTGTTTTCGTGAGGTTTGTTGAAGATCAGATGGTTGTAAATGTGTGGTATTATTTCTGTTCCATTGGTCTATGTGTCAGTTTTGGTACCAGTACCATGCTGTTTGGTTACTGTAGCCTTGCAGCATACTTTGAAGTCAGATGATAGGATGGCTTCAGCTTTGTTCTTTTTGCTTAGGATTGTCTGGGCTATACAGGCTCTTTTTTGGTTCCATATGAATTTTAAAGTAGTTTTTTCTAATTCTATGAAGAAGGTCAATGGTAGTTTAGGGAATAGCATTGAATCTATAAATTACTTTGGACAATATGACCATTTTCACAATATGTATTCTTCCTATCCACAAGCATGGAATGTTTTTACATTTGTTTGTGTCCTCTCTTATTTCCTTGAACAGTGGTTTGTAGTTCTTCTTGAAAAGGTCCTTCACATCCCTTGTAAATTGTATTCCTAGGTATTTTATTCTCTTTGTAGCATTTATGAATGTGAGTTCATTCATGGTTTGGCTGTCTGTTTGTCTGTTGTTGGTGTATAGGAATGCTTGTGATTTTGGCACATTGATTTTGTATCCTGAGACTTTGCTGAAGTTGCTTATCAGCTTAAGCAGCTTTAGACCTGAGATGATGGGGTTTTCTAGATATAGGATCATGTTATCTGAAAACAGAGACAGTTTGACTTCCTCTCTTCCTATTTGCTTCCTCTCTTCCTATCAGCTTTCTCTTGCCTGATTGCCCTAGCCAGAATTTCAAACACTATGTTGAATAGGAGTGGTGAGAGAGGGCATCCTTGTCTTGTGCCGGTTTTCAAGGGGAATGCTTCCATTTTTTGCCTATTCAGTATGATATTGGGGTGGGTTTGTCATAAATGGCTCTTGTTATTTTGAGATATATCCCATCTATACCTAGTTTATTGAGAGTTTGTTGTTTTTTTTTTTTAACATGAAGGGATGTTGAATTTTATTAAAGGTCTTTTCTGTGTCTATTGAGACAATCATATGGTTTGACATCTTCAAAGGCTGGAAGGAAAAAATCAACTCAGAATTCTATACCAGGTTAAAAACCTCCCAAAACCACAGCAATAATAACTGTTTCAAACAAATGAAAGGTAAGAGAATTTACCAGCCAGCAGACAGTGCTACAAGAATGGTTAAAGGGGCTCATCAGGCAGAAGCAATCTATAACAGAAACTTGGATCCTCAAAAAGAAATGGGAAAGTTGAAGATATGTATGTTTGTAAATGTGTACACACACACACACACACACAAAGGGAAATAATGTGAGGGTAAATAAAAAGACTCCTTTCTTAATGTTTAGTCATGCTATGAGGTAGTTGAATGTCTAAAGGAAAACTAGTAGCATTGTGTTGCTGGTTTATAGCATATGTAAAGATAAAATTTTTGACAACAGCAGCACAAAAGAATAAAATTATTCAAGGATAAACTACAAATAATGATGGAAGTATATCATAAACCAAATAGGAAAAAATCCATATTTAAAATTTTCCTATAGGAAAATTTTCTATAGGAAAAAATCAGTGTTTAAGAAATATAAATAAGAGATCAATAGTTGAGGAAAAATTGAATGATAAAAATTATTAAAAAAAAAAACAGAAAAAGAGGGAAAGGGGAAAGATTAACAAACAGAACAAATAGAAAACAGCTAGCCAGATATTAATCTAAATGTAGCACTGCCACAAATGTCAATGGTCTCAACATAACAAATCAAGACAGATCATGTCAACTCAAAAAAGCAAAGCCCAGCCAGGCACAGTGGCTCACGCCTGTAATCTCAGCACTTTGGGAGGCTGAGGTGGGTGGATCACAAGGTCAGGAGATCTAGACCATCCTGGCTAACATGGTGAAACCCCGTCTCTACTAAAAATACAAAAACTTAGCTGAGCATGGTGGCAGACACCTGTAGTCCCAGCTACTGGGGAGGCTGAGGCAGGAGAATGGCGTCAACCCAGGAGGCGGAGCTTGCAGTGAGCCGAGATCACGCCAGTGCACTCCAGCCTGGGCAACAGAGCAAGACTCCATCTAAAAAAAAAAGCAAAGCCCAACTACACAGTTTACATGAAACCCATTTTAAAATAAAGAAATAGGTTAAGAGTAAAAAGATGAAACTATTTATATATATGCCATTTAAATATATATACCACATAAATGTAAAAAAATATACACCATGTAAATGTTAATAAAATATATATATATATATACTGAGACCAACTCTGTCATGGAGACCCTAACCCAGTGGCACTAGAGGAATTAAAGACACACACACAGAAATATAGAGTGTGGAGTGGGAAATCAGGGGTCTCTTAGCCTTCAGAGCTGAGAGCCTCGAACAGAGATTTACCCACATATTTATTGACAGCAAGCCAATCATAACATTTACTAAAAGTATTCCTTACGGGAAATAAAGGGATGGGCTCTGGCTAGTTATCTGCAGCATGAACATGTACTTAAGACACAGATCGCTCATGCTATTGTTTGTCGTTCAGGAACGCCTTAAGCGGTTTTGCACCCTGGGCGGACCAAGTGTTCCTTGCCCTCATTCTGGTAAACTGACAACCTTCCAGCGTGGGCATCAAGGCCATCACAAGCATGTCACAGTGCTGCAGAGATTTTGTTTATGGCCAGTTTAGGGGCCAGTTTATGGCCAGATTTGGGGTCCTGTTCCCAACATGTATGTGACCACTGGAGCATTCTATAATCTCCACCTTTCAAATAAATGAATTTGGCACAAACAACCTTCTTCTGAGAGAGAGAGAGATATATATGTATGTGTGTGTGTGTGTGTATATATATATATGAAATATATAAATCTCAGACAAAGTAGACTTCAGAACTAAAATATTAATGAGGATACAGAGGAGTATTAAATAATGATGTGTATGCAGCTAACAACACATCTTCAAAACACGTAAAGCAAATCTAATAGAACTAAAAGGAGATATAAACAAGTCCACAATTATAATGGAAATTTTAACACTTCTCTCTCAGTAATTAATAGAACTAGTAGACAGAAAATCAATAAGGATATAGAACTTAACAACGCAATCAACAAACTTGACCTGACTTAAAAAGAATATACATTCTTTTTAAGTGCATGTGGAACATTCACCAAGGGAGATCATATAGTAGGCTATAAAACAAACTTCAACAAATTTAAAAGAATTAAAAACATACAAGGTATAGTCTCTGACCATAATGGAATTAAATTAGATTAAAAAAACAGAAAAATAGAAAATTTCCTAATATCTTAAAATTAAATAACACAGCGCTAAGTAACCCATTAAAAAGTCACAGTGGGAATGTAAAAATCATTTTCAATGGAATTAAAATGAGAACACAACATATCGAAACTTGTGGGAGACACAGCTAAAGCAGTGCTTGAAGGAAAATTTATAGCATTATATGCTGATATGAATTGAATAATTAAGTTTTCAGTCAACTTAGTTAACTTAGGTAATTAGTAATAATGCTGTTTTTATTTAGCACCTTCTTGTTTAGAACACAGTTTTTTTCATGCTTTTGTTATTAGGTCTTTACACAGAGGTGATGAAGATGACGAGAGCAATTGAATGACTAAATCTAAACCAGTTTTAGTGCTCTTCTGGGATGCCCTTTTAACCTTCTTTTTCTCAAATTTGATCCAGCAGCTTCCCGAAGTCCTTCATCACCCCACCCCATCCTACCACATGCTTATCCTGCTCTGTTCCCATGTCAAAACTTTATCACAGGCCAGATTGTCCCCACACCAGAAAGCAGTCCAGTTGGGCATTCTATAATCTTCACCTTTCAAATACATGAAAGGTAGTTATTTGACACAAACAACCTCTTTTTCTGTTTCTGCCCAGCTTAGGTTTTATTTAAGTTACCAGTTTTTTAAGTCAAGCCAAGTTGAGAGCAAAGTCAATCATCACTTTCTTTTTTTTTTTTTTTTTTTTTTTGAGATGGAGTCTCGCGCTGTCGCCCAGGCTGGAGTGCAGTGGCCGGATCTCAGCTCACTGCAAGCTCCGCCTCCCGGGTTTGCGCCCTTCTCCTGCCTCAGCCTCCCGAGTCGCAGGGACTACAGGCGCCGCTACCTCGCCCGGCTAGTTTTTGTATTTTTTAGTAGAGACGGGGTTTCACTGTGTTAGCCAGGATGGTCTCGATCTCCTGACCTCGTGATCCGCCTGTCGCGGCCTCCCAAAGTGCTGGGATTACAGGCTTGAGCCACCGCGCCCGGCCTAATAATCACTTTCAAAAGAAGTTCCCACAGTAAGCAAAATAGAGATAATTGAAAAATCAAAAGGAAATGAAAATAGAAAGATCTGTGAAACATTGGAAAAAGGGGGAGTTAGGTCAGAAACAACAGCAGAACTGTAACTTCAGATTGTTTGACTGGACCAGATAATTGTGTTCTGAGGTTATCTAAAGAAATTCCTCCGTGTTTAAAGTGGAAAAATACGTTTTGTTTCCTTCTGGGACAAAGACGGAGCTCAGGCAGGGTGAGTTGTCAACAAGAAGTCCTGTGATTTGGAAGCTACATCAAAGGAACACAGACTTGTAAAGTCTGTAAAACAGATATTGGCAATTAGAAGGTTTTGCTCTCAAAGTATTTCCTTTCCATGGGTCAGTCGAATCTATTTCTAAAAATACTGTGTGACAACTCTGGAGGTAGACTAGATCTCAACTTAGTCTTGCCCAAAATGTAAAGAAAGTTTCTCCTGTGATAAGGTGGAAATAAAGACTTCCTAGGTAACAAACTTTGACTTGAGCAGGTTTTGCTGAATTAAACAAAGGAAGCAGATTCCTCAATGAAGATAATTAGCATGTAAGTGAATCAGATGCTGATGCATATATAATCACTGCTTGGTGGAAATAATCAAACCCCAAGACCACCCACATTTTTTTTCTGCGTTGGTGACTTGTCTGTGCAGTAAATAATAAGCTTCTTGATTTTGTAAGGAGGCTGACAATTAGAAAGATTCTGCAAATTGTAGTTCCCCTTTCCTTTTTTATTTTCCCATTTAATTCTACCATTCAGTTGCACCAAGATTCCCTGTCCTGCCTCGGTCATTTTCTTTTGGTTTATATAGAATAATATAGAATCATCTGTTCTATTTTCATGCCACATAAGTACAGAAAAGCCCCCTGGTTCATAGACTTGCAGTCTGCAGTTCTGAGTGTGTGATGTGTTCCCCCTTAACCATCCTGGACTTGTCTGACGCCTGCTCCTTGCAGCATGCTCTCTTTGATTTAGAGTCAATCATAAACAACAAAATTTAAAAAGAACAAAATGTAGGGGAGGAAAGACTTTCCTTCACTCTTCCTAGGGTCCCTTGGCTGGGTCTAAAAATCAACCTGGCAAAGAGAGATTGATAGTAGAAAAGCATGCTAATATATTTAGTAAGTGTTGCATGACGTGGGAGTCTTTATAGGAAAATGAAAGCCCAAATAAATAATTAACCCCATGTATTTTTATGCTAAGTTTGGTAAATAAGTAGATAATTGTGGAGAAGTAAGATTAGACAAAGGGAGAATGATCTAATGGCAGTAAACTGGAGGGAACTGAGCAGGGCCTGTTTGTGCAGATTCTTCTGTGTCCCTGAGTCTGAGAGAACAATGCTCCTGTCCTGTGGGTGAAGGGTGGACAGCTCTCACACGAGGGTCATAGGAGAGAAGGGGAAAAGGGTAGAAGGTCAGAGAGACACTCCTGCTTCTGCGCTTTTCTCAAATTCTTTCAGCTGCAAATATTAAGTATGCCAAGGGGCTATTATCTGGCCCTTGTTCTGAGCCCTGTCAAAAAAAAATCTGAAATTTTAACAATGGAAAGATTGTTAAACAAGTTATGGTAAAGAATCATTTTTCTTGTAAGGAAAATCCTTATAAGTTAAATGAAAAGAGTAAAATCCTACAGGATTCAAATTCAAATCGTGAATGCTACCATAACCACTGTGCTGCAAATCATTATACTAAGACACCAGGTTGCAGCAGAGAAGGCAGTTTAATTACAGGGCTGCTCAAAGAGGAGATAGGAGGAAACCTCCAGTCCATCGTTTTGAGGCATGTGGGGGCTAGGATTTTTAAGGGTTTTGGGAGAGTGTTCCCACTCCATCCCCCTTCGGGCTCCTATCCATCTTCTGGAGCTACTTTCATCACTCAATAGAATCTTGCACTCATTCTCCAAGCCCATGTGTGATCCCATTTTTCCAGTACACTAAGGCAAGAACCCCGGGATACAGAAAGCCCTCTGTCCTAGAGATAAGGCAGAGGGTCTAATTGAGCTAATTAACACAAGCCACCTGTGGACGGCCAAGCTGAAAGAGCACCCTGTAACACATGCCCACTGGGGCCTCCGGAGCTGTGAACACTCAACCCTGGACACTACCGTGGGGTCAGAGCCCATACTCCCCACAACCTGCTCGCCTGCATGCTCCCCCTAGGAATTTTAACTCTAGGGCACCAAAGAAGTGAACCACACCCCCATCACTTTCCCTGCAAGGAGGATAAGGGAACTTTTCTAGTTTCACGAAGTAACTTTCAGCAGCAAAGAAATGGATCAAAGTACAGCATGATTAATGCTTCATTATATTTCTGTCCAAATTCTTGGCAACCCTGTAAGAAGGGCTTCACTATGATTCCAGTTAGATAGTTGATAGGTATCAGCAGAAATAAAAATATATACTGATGCATACATAAATGTACCTTAAAATGATGTGTGTACCAAAATGTTTTCTCTACTTGGTTAATTACGTGTAATTTTTTTCATATTTTCTGCAGGAAACATTCATTACTTTTATAATAAAGAAAAAGACATGCTATTTTTATAGAAAGAGAAAGATGAGAATGGAGTAGAAGTGCTTTGTCCCTAATGTAACCAGCAGAAATTAAAACAAAATGTACCAAAACAAAACAAAATTAAAACAAAGTCATTTGGTCAAAAACCAAAACAGCAGAATTTATAAGATCAAATCCCTGTTAGTGCATAAATCCTTACAAACACTTATGTGGAATAATGTGACTGTTCCTTCTTTGAACAGCTTTCTATTCTACCCCCTACCAATAAGGAATCACATGTATATTTATCTCTTCATTAGCAGAAGTGATCAGAATTTCTGACTTTGGAGTTTGAAACCTTTGGGAGATCATAGCCTGAAGCGGCCATGGCAGTGAAGGGAGCTGCATAACTAGCAAGTCCCCATGCAAAATGAAAAGGTGGGACCCTTACTCAAGTGTTAAGAATTTCAGGGTAGCTACAGCAGAGCATTAAACGAAGCTTGGGGTCCATGTGCATTACAGCAACACATGAGGCCCCACGTGACTGAGCAGCTGGCACGTCAAGTGAAGCCAGCCTTAGAAAAGAACCTGTGCCCTTGGCCAGACAGACCTCAACTGGAATCTTTCTTGTTCTGACACCAGTTGCCTAAATTTCACAACTTACTTAACCTGTCAGTCCCTCAGTTTCCCCATCTGCAAAAATAGAGTGTAGGGGCCAAAGGAAAACTTCCCCTTCATCCAATGAAGGGTTACTGAAAAATAACCCTTTTTATATTTGAGACCAAGTCTCACTCTATCACCCAGACTGGAGTGCAGTGACACAATCTCAACTCACTGCAACCTCCGCCTCCCAGGTTCAAGCGTTTCTCATGCCTCAGCCTCCCAATTAGCTGGGATTACAGGTGTGCACCACCATGTCTGGCTGGAATTTTTTTTTTTTTTTTTTTTTTTTTTTTGAGGTGGAGTCTCGCTCTGTCACCCAGGCTGGAGTGCAATGGCATGATCTCGGCTCACTGCAACCTCCCCCTCCCAGATTCAAGGAATTCTCCTGCCTCAGCCTCCCAAGTAACTGAGATTACAGGCATACGCCTCCACGCCCAGCTAATTTTTTTGTATTTTAGTAGAGACGGGATTTCATCATCTTGCCCAGACTGGTCTTGAACTCCTGAGCTCAGGAAATCCACCCACCTTAGCCTCCCAAGGTGCTAGAAGTACAGGCGTGAGCCACTGCGCCTGGCCTTTTTGTATTTTTAGTGGAGACAGTATTTCACCATGTTGGCCAGGCTGGTCTCAAACATCTGATCTTAGGTGATCCACCCACCTCAGCCTCCCATAGTGCTGGGATTATAGCTGTGAGCCACTGCGCCGGGCCTATATATCCTTCTTCTTAAGGAAAAGGGAGATGGGAAAGTGTGAATGATTTTTAGGAAAAATGAATGGACTTGAAGAATATACAGTGGCCTGGGACAAAGTCTGTTGGGCCCACACAGCAGACAATGGCTGGTAAATGATTCTTTTTAAACTACCAAATGGGACCAAAATAGAAGGCAATGGTTGATGCCAGGTTTGTCCTGGTGCGTTGACAGACTTCAGTCTTTCTTCCTGCAATATGAGTTAAGTTAATGAAAACTCAGGGAAGCGACCAAGGTAATTGTTGGCATCTTTGGCAGGTCTGGACCATAAGCAGATGAGGTAATTCCATCCCTTGCTTTGGGGGAGAGAGAGGATTGAGAGGTGCGTGAGGGATGGGTCAGAGATACCTTGTGACTTCTTCAGTTCAGCATGTCAAAGCACCATATTTTGGGCTATCAGTTTCTGAGCCCCAACAGGAGGTACGCTGTAGGAGTCTTGTACAAACAGAGCAAGAAATATAAGAAAATTCCTCTTTTTCACTTGACCCCCTGAAGGTTTGCTGGAAGGTCAACTGACAAAGGCAGATTACCTTTTTTTTTTTTTTTTTTTTTTCCTGAGACAGAGTTTCACTCTTTTTGCCCAGGCTGGAGTGCAATGGCACAATCTCAGCTCACTACAACCTCTGCCTCCCAGGTTCAAGCAATTCTCCAAGGCAGATTAATTTTTTAAAAGAAAAAGCATTGAGCCGGGCACAGTGGCTCACGCTTGTAATCCCAACACTTTGGGGAGGCTGAGGAGGGTGGATCAGCTGAGGTCAGGAGTTCGAGACCAGCCTGGCCAACATGGGAAACCCCATCTCTTCTAAAAATATAAAAATTATCTGGGCGTGGTGGTGCATGCCTGTAATCCCAGCTACTCAGGAGACTGAGGCAGGAGAATCACTTGAACCTGGGAGGCGGAGGTTGCAGTGAGCCAAGATTGCGCCATTGCACTCCAGCCTGGGCTGCAAAAGCGAAACCTAATCTCAAAAAAAAAAAAAAAAAAGGCATTCAAATCTATTAACATGCGTCGGGGAGAACAACAAGGTGATGAATTCCCCTCATGGGGCTCAGAAGCTTATATATCATCCTGAGATTACAGAAAGAATGGTGGCTCACAGGGTGACCAAAAACAGGTTATTGTGGTAAATCGGGTTATCGTGGCAAGACAGGTTATGGGAGGGAGAGAAGAGGAGGCCTGGCTAGCAAAGGGGGTCTTGTTCTGTAGATGAAACTTCCCAGGAGCAGCCCGCGAGAGAAGAGATGGTGAATGTTTCTTTTAGACCTTTAAAGGTATCAGACTCTGTTAATCTTTTCCTAAATCCAAGCAAGGCCTCAAAGAAAGCCTGGCTGCATCAATGCAGATTCTCTACAGATGCACATCTCTGCCCAACAAAAGAGAGCTTTGCAATTATTCTCGTATTTCCAGCCCTTCCTGAATAGCCATTTGGAAGCCATGTCAAAGAAGTATATTTTGGGATGAAATATTTTTATTTTCTCCAACAGAAAATAAGAAAAACAAACATTCTGAAAGGTCCTGCTCATTTCTTTAATTTATATTTAACTTTATCATTAACAAAATGATAGCATTATCATTAAGAAATGATTTATCAGTTATCATTGATAAAATTTAATTAAGAGCCATAGTAGCACAGTGAAATAAGATTTAGTATTATATCGTGGTTCCCCAGAAGCAAATTTTATAAAGGAAAGCACTGTAATATGTCTATTTTTAGGCATAAAGACCTCTGGATCTATTGTTCCTTCCCTCACTTCATATTCTTGGTAAATAGGAACATAGCTCTTTCACTTGACTTCATAAAGCTAGATGTCAGAGACTCTGGGATGAAACCCAGAAATTTCACTGTTAACAAGCTAGTGATTCTTATCCATGTTAAAGTTAGACAACCACACCCATATAACATCTATCTAATCATGTGGAAATAGATGAAAGATGAGTGATTTAGTAAGACTCCGAATGTATAAGGAAGAGCTTGCTTTCTGCTTCTTTTCTCTCTCCTTGACGAGGCAAGTCTATTGCTACTCCTAGGACATAAGCATGATTTTTCCACCTTAACTCAAGCACCAGATCCTGAATCTGGAGAAAATGAAACCTAAAGTGGTCCCTGGGGTTATATCTATGGAAAGAACTTGCCCTCCACATACACACACTGATTTTCTTTTTAAAATATATGTATATTTTTAAATTTCAATAGCTTTTGGTGTACACATGGTTTTTCGTCACATGAATGAATTGTATAGAGGTGAAGTCTGAGATTGTGGTGCAACTGTCACCCAAGCAGTGTACACTGTACCCAACAGGTAGTTTTTTATCCCTTACCTTCTCCCACCCTCCCCACTTCTGAGTCTCCAATGCCCATTATGCCACTCACTATGCCTTTGTGTACCCATAGCTTAGCTCCTACTTATACGTGAGAATATGCGGTATTTGGTTTTCCATTCCTGAGTTACTTTACTTAGAGTAATAGCCTCCATCTCCATCCAAATTGCTGAAAAAGATATTATTTTATCCTTTGTATGCTGAGTAGTATTCCATGGGGTGTGTGTGTGTGTGTGTATATATATATACACACACACATATATATATAAATATATATACACACACATATATATACACACACATATATATATAACATTTTCTTTATCTACTCATTGGCTGATGGGCACTTTGCAGTGGTGAATTGCTCACATTGCTTTTCTCTCTCTCCTTGTCCCCAGCTCTCCACAAGCCAATGGATGCTGAGTGGACAGCATATGCCTAATGAGGCCAGCAGCTTAGGCCTGCCCCGTCTATGCTGGGCTGTCCTTAAGTTTACATGGGAAGTCCATGCTCTGATCACCCACCACCAGTGTGGGCTGGACTTCAGGTGTCTTCTGCCAATGATAATGGCTTTTTCTTCATCAAACCACACTTCTTCATCTAAGGGTTATGAACAAGAGTATCTATTTGCAAAACAGTCAAAGCTTGGGAATATAAACTGTGGCCACAAAATAGAAAAAAAAAATGCTAACTAGTCCATAATGGGGACTGAATCTGTGGTCTTTGTATCCTTATCACAGGGCTATAAACCTGGGATCGGCAAACCATGTTTCACTTAGGAATCCTCAAGTTTCTAGGAAACATGGACTCATTGATATATCCATTCATACCTCCGTCTTCCTCCCTTGAAACCTGCATTCTCCCACCCAAAAAACATGATTGAATACCAGGTTTCCAGATTGTGTAAAGTTACTTCAACGTAAGTTAGATAGATGACCAGTGTTATGTAAAATTGTAGCACTCACACTGATATATGAGTTTATAGAACCTCTTTGTTCACTTTTTATCTAAACAATGGAGGTTTGACGATTTAATTTTATCTGATGTGTGAAGTGTCTGGTGCCTAATTTCACGTTGATTCTTTCAGCTGCTCTGCACTTCGTCAGCACTCATTTCAAGAGTAACCATGGAGAACTATTAAAAACGTCCATTCCTGGCTCCCTCCCCGGAGATTCTGTGTGTGCTTTATGGTCACTTGTCTTACATTCGGCTATCTATTCAGTGATTTCTATTTAAATATAAATGTGTGTAACTTCCAAAGGCTTGAAAATGTGTCAAGGGTTTTCTGAGTCAAATTGGCTCTTCCAATGTGGTCTTTGGTTATTGATTGTAGGTGCTTAACTCTCTCAATATTTTAGTGTTACTGTTATCAGTCGTACAGAGTAATCTTTCTAGAAGGATATGTATGAAGATAGTAAAGATCCGATCCCATTGTAACTCTGTTAAATCTCTGAAGCTTTAATAACTTACTTCCCTGGGAAAAGGTCCCATTTACCGATGGAAGTATCTGTTGTTTTCAATGAATAGAAAAAAACTCTTAACCTTGTAAACCCCATGACATTTTCCACAGCAGTCAGACTGGTCCCCATTGTCTAGGCCATATTCCACCACAGACTTCAGCATTCTGCCTATTTACACGGCCTGTGATGCAAACTGGCACTTCTATGGTGCAGAGCTCTTGAATACCCAGTGCCTTCCTTCACAGAATGCTTAAATGACCTGCAAAGATTTTCTAATAGTTTGTTTAAATTTACACAGGGATTCGGGACCTGTATATTCCTGTCTTAATCCGTTTGGTGTTACTATAAAGGAATTCCTGAGTCTAGTTAATTTATTTTTTTAAAACAGTTTATTTTACCCACAATTCTAACGTCTGGGAAAGTTCAAGATTGGGCATCTGCACATGGTGATGGCCACAGGCTGCTTCTACTTGTGGCAGAGTGGGAGTGAAGCCAGTAATATGCAGAGATCACACAGCGAGAGAGGAAGCAGGGTGGGTGGGGGGCGGGTGGTGGTAGGATCTGTTAACAATCAACTCTTGTAGGAACTAATAGAGAGAACTCACTCACAGTCCCCGCCCCCACCCTCCACCACAAGGAGGACACTAATCTATTCATGTGGGTTCCACCCCCATGGCCCAGACACCTTCCATTGGGCACCACCTCTGACACTGGGGACCAAATTTTCGAATGAGGTTTGGTGGGAACAAACAAACCATATCCAAACAATGGTAACTCCTAAATGGCTGTTTTTCCCAGTATCACTTCAAGATTTAGGAAGTTAATCATGAAAGTGAAAATTGATTTCAAGCATGGCTCTTCTCTACTTAGAGTTGAACACCTTTTAAATTGGTGTCACCAAAAAAATCACTGGGTGTTTTACTTGTTTATTGAATCTCTTTCCTTAATGTATTTACATTAACTATGCATTTAGATGATAAAATACTAAAAGGACAAGATCTGATTATTTAACCATGACCCTTTGGGTGTCATAGAGTGAAGGTCATTCGTTTATAAATTAATTCAACTGATGCGCACTGGAACCCTTCTCTGAGCCGAACTGGTTCCTGTTCTAGTAGAGCTCAGCCTTGTGAAGTGACAAACATTGAGCTAACAAGTACTTAACATATAATAACAGATGGTGATAAATACTATAAAGAGGCCAGGCATGGTGGCTCACGCCTGTAATCCCAGCAACTTTGGGAGGCCGAGGCGGGTGGATCACTTGAAGTCAGGAGTTCAAAACCAGCCTGGCCAACATGGTGAAACTCCGTCTCTACTAAAAATATATAAATTAGCCAGATGTGGTGGTTTGCACCTGTAATCCCAGCTACTCAGGAGGTTGAGGCAGGAGAATCGCTTGAACCCTGGAGGTGGAGATTGCAGTGAGCCGAGATCATGCTACTGTACTCCACCCTGGACAACAGAGCAACACGCTGCCTCAAGAAAAAAAAAAGTACTATAAAGAAAGAAAACAGAGTGTTGTAAGAAAAATGGGAAAACAGTTTATATAATGATGAGATTAAAGTATTTAAATCAAAGCACTAGGCCCTAGGCTTTAGTAATGATCCTAAAAGATATTTTGCCTCCAAATATAGGATGCAAACCCTTTATTTTCCGAAATGTAGTTCTTTTGCATTAGGAATTTTCATTTATTTTTCTCTACTTTGTTTATCAATATCTAATTTTAGTCAATTCCATATGTAAAAATATAGTTCCTGTACTTAAAAGGTGTGGATTAGGTTTTGTATGCCTTGGTAGAAGAAGCTTTTATTCTACCTGTGTTTAACTCGGTTCTAACAAGTTCATGCCAGATTTAATCAAATGTACTAGCTACAATAAGCTCTTTCCATGGCATATAATTTTTTAAAATAAAATATATGGTGTGTTTCTAAGGAGAAAAGAAAAGCAGCACATTGGGAGGAAACTAAACTGAGCTGAGAACCAATAAATGAAGTTTCAACTCTCTCTTCTACATTTCCAAACTGTGTGGCCTCACTTCAATGAGTTGTATACTTATTTTTGAGAAAATGCAATAGGCATTCGCAGACAGACAGAGAGAAGGGGAGAGGGAGAGGGAGAGCGACCAAGAGTTGACTGTAAAAACAGCCCTAGAGCTCTTAACAGGTTCAGGACTGACAATAAGCTCCATGATTCGATTTCAGACAACAAATTCTGATAAAACAACAACAACAGCAACAACTTTAGATTCTTCTTTCAATAACCAGCATTTCTCTTGTAAAGCATTTCTCATGTTACATATAAATGCAACTGAACAAAGAACAACTCTATAACGAGAAACAGTGCTTGCCTTGTTGTTGAAAAGAAATACCAAAGTTGAATGTATTGTTGTCTCACTTATTGTTATTATCAATACTTATGTTGTAGATAATTAAATAGAATTCTCTGCCTGTTGTTGTTTTCTAGCCTAATGATGCCAGACAAAACCAGCTGTCTCTAAGTTTTGTTCAATGAGGTCTTGTCATTAAATGTTGACTATCCATATTTTAGGCACAGTGTACCTGTGACTTAAATAATCAAACGAATTGGGACCCAACCACATTTTTCCTATGTCAGTGTAGCTGTAGGGAAATATGGGTGCTTTCAAATGGGGTACAGTAGCTAAAATCTTCTCTAGTTATTAGAGATTCCATTTATTTCTCTACCAGTTGGTTGCATGATTTTTAAAAATTTTGTTGGATCTAAGGAAAGAAAGAGAAAGTGTTATATTTACTTTCTCCCTATTTCTTTTTACACAGTAGAGAAAGGCTGACCCATTCACAACTCAGAAGACTAGAACTAGCTATCCTATTCAAATGTTTGAAGATTTCTTGCTGTTACTCACCAGCACCAGATGGTATTGAAATAAGAATGCATATCTGGAGAAACTGTTGCCACTGATTTTTTAAAAATGTAATGATGCTAAAAAAGCATTTTAATGTCAAGTGGCTGTCCCCATGAAGTAAACAAGAGGAACATCCTATTGGTGAATTTCAGTGGTTCTAAAGTAGAAAAGGCATAAGTCATTTTACTGTCAAGAAAACTAATGAAACAAAAGCTTTGACCTTCCAAAGGTTAGATTAACGGAAAAAGAAAAGTGTTGTGAGCAAGAAACAAAGTTTCTTTACAAAAATCTGGAAGTTTTAATATTCTGATTTGTCCTGTGTGTGTTAGGCATGATGATTCATCCATTTATTCAGTAAACATTTTTTGAGGACTGACTGTATTCCAGTATGAGATGTATTCATTCTCCAGTGAAAACTTACATTTACATTTTCAGGACAAGAAAGAACAAGTTTGAGATTACAATCAGTCTTTGAGGTTTTCAGAAAACTGCATGTTGTGTTTGTTCAGTTAGGAGTTTACAGTATTGGTTAAGCTTTATGATTGTAGATGAGCTATGATTTGACACCTTAAATAAAATGTTAACGACAACAACAAAAACTCATTGGACCTGGGTAGAAAAGGCAGTTGGCATGATAACATAAGTGGCTGAACTATTTTTAAATTCTTTATATTAACATTTTTAAGCTTTTGGCAATTGATTTGCCTTCCAAATTTAAGACTAACATTAAAATGAGTTTCTAGGGGTCATGCTGAAATTACAGAAAATTTAGAAATATAAAACAGAATTATTTCTGCAACAACAGATTCTCCCTCCCTCATTTCCTTCAAAACAGACATTCATTTTTATGAAAATTTAAGTGAGAGAACCTTGCTGAACTTCTTCAAGCCCTTAGATGATGTATAATCAAAATAGTGTGTCTAGCTAGAGTATGAGATGTAGAACCTAAGAAATAATATATCCATCCAATAATCTATGCCAAAAAAATTTGCTGATGCAGAAAGTCATTAATATACTTACCCAAGTTTAGGCAGTTAGTAGAACTAAGTCTAGAATCCATTTTCATCGCCTCCTAGTTTATTGATCTTTATTCTACATAAAACATTTTCACCTACTGTATGCATGTGTCTTGAGTATGTCAAGCTTTATAAAGTATTAGTTGTGGAGAAAGATGAATTTCACTTATTTTCTTCAAAACCATCTATTCCTAGGAATAAGGTTATCTGCTCATAAATAGGCTATGAAGAATGTTCTCCAATGTCTTCATCTTCATTTTATGCTTTCTGTTGAAAATATTGACCTTGTTTCATTCCTCTTATTTTCATTTTATCTGTTTAAAAAGTCTTAATTGGTTGTTTGTGGTATTTAAATTATCAGAATTTAAACAGTTAGCTAAACAAACTTTACTATGAATAATCTGACTTTCATTGACTCATTTGACTAAGGATCTCCAAAATAAGGTGATGATATCTAACTGTCTTCTCCTACCAGTGTCAAATTTTTCTATATTTCTTATTGAGCAGATGTTTTATTTTTTAAAAATTCATTGGAAATTAATAGAATTTCTATCCACTTAGTTTTTTGTAGATAAAGAACCTCTTTGCTTATTTATTTCTGCCTCACATTAAAATAAGGTCACTTTGATTTATGCATTAAAGAACTCTTAGATATGCTTCTATCTCTTTTTTCCCCCTTCATTGTCCTCAGATAGCACTGCCTGAAGGTGACTTCCCTGATATGAAAATGTAAAGCCAGAAGATTAAAATGAATTCGTGTACTCTCTGGAAGAACGTGCTGTTTTGGTGATGATAGAGCATTTTAATATCTTAGTTCTCTTCTTCCTAAAGTGTGAACTCCTAATTCCATTTTCCTCCTAGATAAATAGCTGTGTGTGCTAAGGCTTGCATAGATGTTTACCTTAGAGTCTACTTTGCATCAGAAACTGGGATTTACCAAGCCGTACTCTTTTTTAAAAAATTGGTTATGGGTTAAGAACCTGGTTACTCAGACTTCTATAGGTAACAGCACAGATGTAAGGGAGGAAGCCTAGTAAGCAGACTGATGTCATCCTGTTTTTCTAAGCTCTTTTCTTGCCACAATTTATACTTCTCCTCTTCTCCATCCCATCTTGATCTCCTTGATGTGTGTCCATGATTATGTGCCACTGTTTCAGATGAGGAAACTAACAGTCAGGGAAGATGAGCTTGCATGCAGTCACACTGTTTGTAATGGGGAGTCCAGATTTTAAATCCAAGTAGACTTACTCTAAAGTCCACGTTCTTACTCCAGCGTTACTGACTCCGGGACCCTGTACAGCTTTCTTAAATTATCTTGCCTTTGTCTCTTTGTCAAATCAAGGTGTAATAATAATACCTTCTTCGTGAGGCTGTTGAGATAGGTGAGTTAATATGTATCTATAACTCATAACATTAAAGGTAGTTACAAAAAATAATGATGGGACCAGGCTTAGTGGCTCACACTTGTAATCCCAGCACTCTGGGAGGCCAAGGTGGTGGATGACTTGAGGTCAAGAGTTCAAGACCAGAGTGGCCAACATGGCAAAACCCTGTGTCTACTAAAAATACAAAAATTAGCCGCATGCAGTGGCACGCACCTGTAGTCCCAGCTACTCAGGAGGCTGAGGCAGGAGAATCGCTTGAACCTGGGAGGTGGAGATTGCAATGAGCCAAGACTGCACCAATGCACTCCAGCCTGGGCAACAGAGATGTCTCCATCTCAAAAAAAAAGATAGTGATGTTGAAAATGATGATGATGTTGATGATGATGGTAATGAAAATGATGATGCTGATGACAATGAAGATGAAGGACTATGATTTCTAATAGGATTGATACATTGACTATTTAGGACACATCACATCTAAGAGAAGCCAATCTCAATCTATGAAAAAAAAAAGTTTCATCATTACCAGTGGAGTCAGATTTCAACTAAAAATGCAGTGAAAGTCTCTTTTTGTGCCCCTAAACTATCTGGGCTCCTTAAAGTAATTCTTCTTAAAAAAAGTCTTCAGAAAAACATAGACTCCAAGTTTTTGCTTTATACTGCTTAACGTCTACACAGAACCGATGCTACCTGTTTAATATTCACCATTAGTAGTACTGGGGCCTCCAACACAGACACACACAGCATATGTCCTCAGCCGCTACAAGGCAGCCACAGGAACCAAGAGATAATTAAAATTGAGACACGCATATGTGAGCACATTCATTATATTCTGTATTTAAAAAGTACTTTTCAGTGGGGGAAGTGACCGTAAGTCAAACTGAAACTCCTCTCTTGAAGTACAACTCTGAGGGGGCTGCAATATACTTAGGAACAATGGGAATTTTGAATTAACAAAGTTGAAATTCTGTCTATAACGATGAATGGGCATTTGAACAGAGTTACGAAATCATAATGACAGGCTGCAAGTAAGAAGGCTATCATTGTCTCTTCCTCCTCTCCTTTGAGACAAGTCAGACAACCAGACCCATCCTTTTGGACCTATTACAATGTCAGAGACAAACTTTTCTTGCAGTAAGGGATTTCAGAATAGTGTCATTATCGTACATTGTGAAAGAGTAAGCACTAATATAATGGGACTATTGTTAGAGGTAATTCTACCTTAGAATGTGGTGATGGCTGTGTAGCTTTCCTGAGATAATGCTGACAAATGTTTCTTGGGAACTGTGGGAGAGGACACTGCCCTGGGAAGTCAGAGATTTGGTTAGTTGTGCTTGAAATCATTAAAGGAAATTATAAAGCATTTTAAACAGCAAATTGATCACCCAGGAGAAGAACTTAAAATAATTACATTTATAATTTTGATGTGCATATTATTATTTCTTATGAAAAGTTGGTTATATTAATATTTAACTGTCCCAAAGAAAGATTCCAATCCAGACCACAGACTTCTCAAAAATTTGGCTTTTTCAATAAATATTTTAGTCAAATATTTGAATACACACACACACACACACACACACACGTATATCTTTATATAAAGTTTTAGCTTTTAAATTTATATTTTCCCATTTCTAAAAATCAGCTCTCAGGAAATAAGTCAAATATTTATTTCATAGTTATAGAATTATGTGTAATAGTGAAAACGTAAATATCTTGAATAGACAAAAATATTTAGTCCGTCTCCTACATTTGCTTAGATTATTTCTGATTGAAAAATCACATTTCTCATAAGTTCCTAGGGGCTCCATAGAAGCAAGTCTCAGTTGAGTAGAGATGAGAATAAAGATTGCCTTAAGACAACACCAGTTTTTGAGATGGGGCCAGTTTCTGATGATTCTTACGTCTTATGTCCACGAAAACCTGAGAAATAATAAATTAATACTCACATTTTTATTTTTAAATAGCAAAGGATAGATTTCTGAGAGGCATGTATTAAATTCTCCCAACATGACTTTTAACTTCTTATACGTATTGTTTTTGCTTCATATAATTCAAGAGCTCTGTTCTTGTTTACGTTTATGATTATTATCTCTGTGGATCAAACTTTTTTATCCATATGGAAATACTTCTTTTAGCCCTGTTTAAGGCTCTTTGCCATGAATTCTATTTTATCTTATATTAATACATAATTAATTAATAAAATAAAAAGAGTTGCTTTTCTGATTGCTGTTTCTCGTAGCATAGATCCTGGAAAATGAAGAACTGTTTTATAGTTATCATATATGGAAAAAACTGTTATGCAAAAATATGTATCTGTTTATAAGTAACTTTTATATAACTTCTTTTTACTTGAATTTTCCAAAACTGATATTCTCTTTTCATATGTTAATTAATCAGTGTGAGATTCCATGGTGTAATAGTGAGCACGCTGGACTCTGAATCTAGAGGTTGATTAATCATGAACAAATGATTTCTGTGGAGGTACCAAAAAACTCTAGTATTTAGCTGTTGTGAAAGAAAGTCGGGTAGAAAATGCGGAATTAGGCCAGGTGCGATGACTTATGCCTGTGATCCCAGTACTTTGGGAGGCTGAGGTGGGCAGATCACCCGGGGTCAAGAGTTCAAGATACCAACATAGCCAACATGGTGAAACCCTATCTCTACTAAAAATACAAAAATTAGCCAGGCATGATGGCAGGCATCTGAAATCCCTGCTACTCAGGAGGCCAAGGCAAGAGAATTGCTTGAACCCAGGAGGCAGAGGTTTCAGTAAGATGAGATCATACCACTGCACTCCAGCACAGATGACAGAGCAAGACCTTGTCTCAAAAAAAAAAGAAAGAAAGAAAAAGAAAATATGGAATTAAGGCTTTGTCTATTGTCTCAGTTTGAATTAAAAGTAGTGAAGATAACTATTCTGAAATATGAGAACTAGAAATTTTGATTTGCATTAAACATGCTAACATAGTCACAGATTAGGGCACCTCATGGGAAACAAATGCAGAGATAAATTGGCCAGTGTATCAGTCCGTTGTCGCACTGCTGTGAAGAAATACCTGAGACTGGGTAATTTATTTTAAAAAGAGGTTTAATTGGCTCACGTTCTGCAAATGATACAGGAAGCACGATGCTGGCATCTGCTCAGCTTCTAGGGAAGCCTCAGGAAACTTACAATCATGGCAAAAGGTGAAGAGGCAGCGGGCATGTCACATGGCCAGAGCAAGGGCAAAAGAGAGCATGGGGGAGGTGCCACACACTTTTAAAAGACCAGATTTCATGAAAAGTCATTCACTGTCTCAAGGACAATACCAAGGGGATGGTGCTAAACCATTCATTAGAAACCTGCCCCCATGATCTAATCACCTCCCACCAGGCCCCACCTTCAACTTGACATGAGATTTTGTGAGGACACATCCAAACCATAACAGTCAGTATGACTTGCACTTTACAACAAAGAATCATCAATCCCCAAGACATGATTTTCAGTGTAATTTACAGTGATATGTGAGGGACCCCAATTCTCATCCTTACTCTCATTCACTTAATCAAGAAATACTCTTAAGTACTGACTATGAACCAAGTTCTTTGCATACTTTACATCACTGAGAATTTCAAGAAAAACTTCCGCCTTTGCTGCGGAAAAACTTACACTTTAGTAGGATAAAAATAATTACCATTTCTTAAGCACAGTCATGATTGTGCTGCATGCCAGGTAATATGTATCTATATACTCTCAGAGCAATCATAAAATGTAAACAGCACTAACCCCAAAAGGACATTGAAACTGAGAAAGGCTAAGTAACTCAATGAAGGCCATGTAGTAAAATACTGAAGTAAGCCTATCTGACTCCAGAACTCATAGCCTTGCCACTAAGCAGCACTTCTTCCACATTGAGCTCTGCTGATAACCAGAGAGACAACAAGCCTGCAAGTCACTTAATTTCTGTTGTCTCTGTGTCCTCACTTGTACGCGTGGACATCGGATTGGATGTTTTCTAAGGTGCTCCCCAGTTCCTGGCTTTTACGCATTTGACAAGTTCACTGTAGTTTTACCAATACACAGCAGATGGCAGTACAGAGCAAGAACCGGCTAACCTAGCTGCTTCTCTTCATGTCCCTATGATTCCAAAAATAATGATTTCTCTTCATTTCTATCATTTATTAGGTATTACATAGTCACTACAAATGTAAAAACATTTTTATACAATAATGTATACTATAAAGCGTATTTTATTTTATGCGTTAAAAATGCACAGCTATGCATCATGTTTATTAATATCCGAAAATAATCTAAACATCTAAATCAGTTCATGATATTGTTGGTATATTAAATATCAGAAAATCAGAAGATTAAAGTTATGATTTCCAAATATAAACATGTAAAAATGTATGACGTTAATATATAGTATATATCATATATATAATATGCATAAATATGCCTATATACATAAACATATGTAACATTAAAATATCGTTTAAGTTTATGCCAAAACACAAAGTGTATTATTCATTCATTCATTGAATATTTATTGAGCAACTACTGAGTAAGTCACTATTACAAGCCTAGAGATACAGTAGTAACAACTAATCCTCCCCTCATCAAGCCCATATTGCATTGAAGAGGCAATGATTGAATAAAAGGAGAGAAGATTAGTATATATAGTATGCCATATGGTGACAAATGCAAAGGAGAAACAGAGAAAAGGAATATGTCTACATGAGAAGGAGGTTGTGCTTTTATCATATTTTATATATATATTAGTATAATACATATTATGTATACTATGTGTGTCAATGAAAAGAGTCAAACTGTGTAAAATATTTGAGGTTGATTCTGAGCCAAATATGAGTGACCAAGGCCCAAGGCACAGTCTCAAGAGGTCCTAAGACCATACACCCAAGGTGGTTGGTCTACAGTTATAGGAAGATATAAGACATAAGTCAATACATGTAAGGTGTACATTGATTCAGTCAGGAAAGGGGCAACAACTAGAAGTGAAAGGAGGAGGTTCTAGGTCATAGGTGGGTTCAAAGGTTTTCTAATTGGCAATTGCTTGAAAGGGTTAAGTTATTAATATTATCTAAAGACCTGGAATCAATAGAAGAGAGTGTCTGGGTTAAGATAAGGGGTTGTGTTATGCAGGTGAAGCCTCCAGGTAGCAGGCTTCAGAGAGAATAGGTCATCAAAGTTTCTTATCAGACTCAAAAAAAAAAAAATGCCAAACTCTCAGTTAATTCTCTCCTGGGTTATGTTGGTATCTTATTGCTACAAAGAGTCTGCATTGTCAGTCTCAGGATATCTGTTTTAATGTTAATGCTAGTCAACTATGCCTGAATTCCACAGGGAGAAGGATATAATGAGGTATGTCCAACCCCTAACTCCCACTTCCCATTGTGGCTTTAACTGCTTTTCCTCCCTTCCCTTCCCTTCCCTCCCCTCCCCTCCCCTCCCCTCCCCTTCCCTTCCCTTCCCTCCCCTCCCCTCCCCTCCCCTCCCCTTCCCTTCTCTTCCTTTCCTTCCTTTCTCCCTCCCTCCCTCCTTTCCTCCCTTCCTTTCTTTCTTTTTTACTTTTATTTAAGTTCAGGGGTACAAGTGCAGGTTTGTTACACAGGTAAATTTGTATCATGAGTGTCTGTTGTATAGATTATTTCATCACTCAGGTATTAAGCCCAGTACCCATTCGGTGTTTTCTTGATCCTCTTCCTCCTTCCAATCTCCACCCTCAGGTAGGGCCCAGTGTCTGTTGTTTCCCTCTATGTGTCCGTGTGTTCTCATCATTTAGCTCCCACTTATAAATGAGAGCATGTGGTATTTGGTTTTCTCTTCCTGTGTTAGTTTGCTAAGGATAATGGCACCCTGTTCTGTCCATGTCCTCTCAAAGGACATCATCTTGTTCTTTTGTATGGCTGCATAGTATTCCATGGTGTATATGTACCACATTTTCTTTATCCAGTGTATCATTGATAGGCATCTAGGTTGATTCCATGTCTTTGCTATTGTGAATAGTGCTGTCATGAACATTCACATGCATGTGCTTTTATAGTAGAAAGATTTATATTCCTTTAAGTATATACCCAGTAATGGAATTGCTGGGCTGAATGGCATTTCTGTCCTTAGGTCATTGAGGAATTGCCACACTGTCTTCCATAATGGCTACATTCATTTACACCCCCACCAACAGTGTAAAAGTATTCCTTTTTCTCCACAATCTTGCCAGCATCTGTTATTTTCTGACTTTTTAATAATAGCCACCCTGACTGGTGTGAGATGGTATCTCATGATTCTGATTTGATTCACATTTCTCTAATGATCAGTAATGTTGAGGTATTTTTCATATGCTTGGTGGTCCCATATATGTCTTCTTTTGAAAAGCATCTACTTTGTCTTTTGCCCACTTTTTAATGGTGTTGTTTGTTTTTTTTCTTGTAAATTTGTTTAAGTTCCTTATAGACACTGGATATTAGACCTTGTCAGATGCATAGAGTGTGAAACTTTTCTCCTATTTTGTAGGTTGTCTGTTTATTCTGTTGATAGTTTTATTTTTGTAATTTTTAATTTTGCTGCACAGAAGCTCTCTATTTTAATTAGAACATATTTCTCTACTTTTGCTTTTGTTGTGATTGCTTTTGGCATCTCCATCATGAAATCTTTGACTGTGCCTATGTCCTGAATGGCATTGCCTAGGTTGTTTTCCAGGGTTTTTATGATCTTGGATTTTACATTTAAGGCTTTAATCTATCTTCAGTTGATTTTTGTGTATAGTGTAAGAAAGAGGTTCAGTTTCAGTCTTCTGCATATGGCTAGCCAGTTATCCCAACACCATTTAAGAGAATCCTTTCTCCATTGCCTGTTTCAATCAGGTTTATAGAAGATCAGATACTTGTAAGTGTGTGGTCATATTTCTGACTTCTCTATGCTGTTCCATCGGTCTATATGTCTATTTTTGTACCAGTACCATGCTGTTTTGGTTACTGTAGCCTTGTAGTATAGTTTGAAGTTGGGGAGCTTGATGCCTTCAGCTTTGTTCTTTTTCTTAGGATTGGCTTGGCTATTCAGGCCCTTTTTTGGTTCCATATGAATTAAAAATTTTTTTCTAGTTCTGCAAAGAATGTCAGTGGTGGTTTAATGGGAATAGCACTGAATTTATAAATTGCTTTGGGCAGTATGACCATTTTAATGATATTGATTCTTCCTGTCCATAAGCATGGAATGTTTCTTCATTTGTTTGTGTCATCTCTGATTTATTTGAGCAGTGCTTTTTAGTTCTCCTTATATAAATCTTTCACCTCCCTAGTTAGCTGTATTCCCAATTATTTTATTCTTTTTGTGGCAACTGTGAATGGGAGTTCATTCCTGATTTTGCTCTCAGCTTGGCTGTTGTTGGTGTATAGAAATGCTAGTGATTTTTGCACATTAATTTTGTATCCTGAAGCTTTGCTAAAGTTGTTTAGCAGCTTAAGAGACTTTAGCGCTGACACTATGGGGTTTTCTAGAAATAGGATTATGTCATCTGCAAGCAGGGATAGTTTGACTTCTTCATTTCCTATTTAAATGTCCTTTATTTCTCTCTCTTGCCTGATTGCCCTGGCCAGAACTTCCAATACTATGTTGAATAGGAGTGATGAGAGAGGGCATCCTTGTCTTCTGCCAATTTTCAAGGGAAATGCTTCTAGATTCTATGAGTTTAATATATATATTGCTTATTATTTTGAGGTATGTTCCTTCAATACCTAGTTTATTGAGATTTTTTAACATGAATGGATGTTGAATTTTATCAAAAAACTTTTCTCATCTATTGAGATAATCATGTGATCTTTGTCTTTAGTTCTGTTTATATGATGAATCACATTTATTGATTTGCGTATGTTGAACCAGCCTTGCATCATGGGGATGAAGCTTACTTGATCGTGGTGGATAACCTTTTTGATGTGCTTCTAGATTTGATTTGCCAGTATTTTGTTGAGGATTTTTGCATCAATGTTCATCAAGGATATTTTCCTGAAGTTTTCTTTTTTTGTTGTATCTTTGCCAGGTTTTGGTATCAGGGCGATGCTTACCTCAGGGAGGATCCCTCCTTATTAATTTTTTGGAACAGTTTTAGTAGGAATGTACTAGCTCTTCTTTGAACACCTGTTAGAATTCATCTGTGAATCCATCCAGTCCTGGGCTTTTTTTTTTTTATTGGTAGGCTGTTTATTACTACCTCAGTCAGAACGGATTATGAGTCTGTTCAGGGATTCAGTTTCTTCCTGGTTCAGTCTAGGAAGGGTGTATGTGTCCCTGAATTTATCCATTTCTTCTAGATTTTCTAAGTTATATGCGTAAAGGTGTTCATAATATTCTCTGATGGTTGTTTCTGTTTCTGTGGGGTCAGTGGTGATATCCCCCTTATCATTTCTGATTGTGTTCATTTGAATCATCTCTCTTTTTTTCTTTATTGGTCTCGCTAGCAGTCTATCTATTGTATTAATTTTTTCAAAAAACCAACTCGTGGATTCATTGATCTCTTGAGTGGTTTTTCATGTCTCTATCTTTTTCACTGAACTAGTTTTTCAAAATAACTTTGGAATATCCTTGGCTGAGAAGAGGGGTCCATTCAGTTCATTGAGGGGCTTAGAATTTTATTTTTGATCTACATATGTATATAGTTTTGTGATAAGAACTGATTGGAGGGTGTAAAAAATATATGAGATACTGTCCTTCTAATTTAAATGAGAATTCGTTAGTGGAAAAAAAAAAAAAAAAGACAAAACCTAAGTAGTAGATTATTTGGTACAGAGGATTTATCTAGAATATCAGATCAATGACAACAAAGCTTTTGACTGATGATAACAGATGCTAAAAGACTGAGTAAGTTTTAGATCCAGGAGGACATGCCAGGTGGGTGAAACTACATTAGGAAATACTTGGATTTGAGAATGAATTGTGGGGGCCATAGGCTCTCGGACCCCTAAAGATTCACTAAAAATTACTGACTTGAGGTGGATTGATTAACAGAAAAAAGGGCCTACAAATTTATTTAATATGCATGCATGGGAGCCTTCAGAATGAAGACCCAACTACCTAATGAGTTACAGAAACCACCCTGAGGCCACATAAAGAATGCAGCCTCAGAGCCTAGCCAGAAACAGGTAAAGCAGCTTTAGTGGCAACACAGGTTAAGAGAGAAAGGAAGGAAGAAGCTTGGGTAGCAAGGTGGTCTTGTTATGTAGATGAAGGCTCCCTTAGTAAGAATGGATAGTAAATGTTTCTTTTCAGATTTTTATAGGTATAAGACTCTTTATCTCTCCTAGATCTGAGGAAAGGCATAGAAAGTAGAAGGGATAAGACTTCATTAATGGAGATTCTCTAAAAATGCAAATTTTCCCCACTTAAGACAGCCTTGTAAGGCCACTTCTGTCAGGGTGGCCAACCAATAGCCATTTCAAAATATGTCAAAAAATATATCTTGGGGTAAAATATTTTAATTTCTTTCAGAATAAAAAGATCCTCTCTTCTGTATCTTACATAATCAGATAAATAAGAGACTTTCCTGCTAGCTTCATTGCCTTAATCAAGCTTATCTGCAGACTTTTGAGCTCAAAATGTAGTTATTCCTGGATAGCAATGACAACAAAACAACCCTTCATAGACTGTAGTAAACTCCAATATTGAATATGTTGATAGAAAAACACATGCAACACTGCTTCAGTGACTTTACTGTATTATATATGCTAGCCATTTGTTGCCTCCCATTAGAGAAGTTCTACTTTGTATCTGTTACCAATAACTCTCCTTTTGGATACCAAGCGTTTCATAAGGTATAGGCTCTGAGTCCCAAATTTTCTATTAATGTTTTTAGCCAATGTCTTTGTCTAAACACAGAAAAAGCATTAATATAACTGGATGATGTTTTCAAAGTAATATACATAATGTGTATGTGTGTATATGTTAGCAGCAATGAAATCTTTAATATTGAGACAATGGTATCCCTCACTAAGGATCATATGGAGCTTGATGGCCCATCCCTCTTGTTTCTTCTAAGCTGTAGCCAGAGATCACTGGTTGGTTCACAGTAAGAAACAGGGTCAGTCTAAATTGCAGGAAAAAAAGAAAGTTAAAACAACTGATGAGACTAGAATCTAGTAACAGGTATACTATAGTTCTTGAAACATAATTTTTCTCTCCCATTCTCATTTTTATTTAAAAAAAATCACAGTTAGACTGATTTGTTTGCAAAATAAAGTTTAGTCTTATTACACGTGGCCTGATTATTTGCATGAAGCATGGCAAAAATAATTATTTGCCATATAAGTTTCTTTTTAAATTGACTTTGATGGAACTTCATTCCATAAGAAACCTCAGATAATAACTTTTAAAACCTTAAGCCCAGCCATAGGTTTGTGCCATCAAATACCTGTATGAGTTGGGTAAGCTTCTCTCCTCAAAGTTCCAAGATAACTTGGAGCTCCTGGGCCTGTCAGAATTTGACATTATTTACTTACCACAAATCAGGTACCCTGTACATGGACTGTGTAGATGAGGTATGAGGCCAGTTTTCCCAAGGGGCTTTTATTGGTTCAATAAGTCAAATTTGATTACTTAAAGGAAAGCATGCTATTCCAGTCAAAGCCTTGGTAAAGTAACCAGTTTCTCCAATTGTGTCCTGTTGTAAAAGAAAATAGATTCTTATTGCACTTAGGCAAATCACTATATTGCTATAAGTTAAGAATATTCACAAATAGTTTCCAAACTTTGGAGTAATCAGGTAGAGAGAAATATGCTCCAAATTTTGTTTAGAAGAATACACTTTCTGAAAAACAAAGGATCAGCAATATTTTAAACAAAAAGTCACACAAGGATTACTTTGGCTAGTTAATTCCTGTTTTGCTTGATATTTATGAACACATTAGTTTTCCAAAAGAGTGATAGAAGTTCTTTCCTCTCCATTTTAATGTCACAATCTCTAAAGTTATCAGCATCCTGCATTTAAGAGCACCTGTTAAAAGTCCTATAGGTGATTATAAAACCATCTTTTCAAGAGGATTAAAACAAGACAAAAACTGTCTGTGGATGACAAAATGTCCTAGGGCAGCCACAGTCAAAGACGCAGTTGATGAGAAAATTTGTTACCTCTGTGGCACACATAATTTAATGTAACAATTATAATTATTACTGATAACATATACTAAGTAATATCAGAATTATAGAAGTTTTGCATAATTTTGGAACACATACCAGTAACATACTTATACAGATACCGTCCAAAGAAATCCAAATTTTACCTTTGCATGAATGCAGTATTGATGTTAAACCCAATTCTTAGTAAAAACCTTATAGATAAATGTAAATGTATCTAATCTTAGTCAGATTGACCATAATATAAGATTTTTACAAAACTTTTATGATCTTTTACAATTTTCTGTTAAAGAGCAGAACATTGATCTCAGAAAAACATGTTGTACTTTTATTCCAATGTTCAATTTATGGGTAAACTGAATAATACCCCTTTAAATTTAGCTAATATGTTCACACACAGACTTTTTAATAAGATTAATCTTTCACAAACGTTCCACAGCTTCCTTAAACCTTCAGCTTTATCCTATCCAACTTAAAACAATCCTTTAACCCTCTAAACTAGGCAAAAGAATTCACATTCCTATGTATTCTTATAATCTTTTAGAAAAAGCATATTCTACTTTCCTTACATGCCTTGCATGTAAAACTATTTTTCCAGTAATCTCAAGTGCGTGTTACACTGTTAAGTCTTGGCAACTTTTAACTTTTGGTGAAAACTTGGTAAGTAAGCAATTCTAATTATATATTAGGTGTGAAGACTAGGACACCAGATAGAAGTGAAGATAAGGTCTGACTCTGTCCAGCATAGCTAGAGGGCATGGCTAACTTTGTATGTCCCCAGGCCTTATCTAGGTTTAAAGAAAGCAAGTTGTACAGTTAAGAGTCATAGTAGCAGTTCATGATGCATTTAGTAGGCCTAATAACCTTTAAATTGTATGACATTTCTTTCATAAACTTCCTTTTATGAATTTTCTCATGACTTACATATATCATCTACAACATGCTTGGACTTTCTGACTTGTCCAAAATTCTTTACTTTTCAAATAACCAGTCATTTTGCTTTAGGAAAAGAATTTACTGTACAAGATCCTTTTTTGTAGAAAGTATTTTTGTATATAACCTTCTTTACCAGAAATACTTATTTACCTTGATAACTTTTGAATGAGATAAGTCATTTTCCTTCTGTGAGGAAGTTGTTTGTACTGCAAGTTGTTGCGCAAGTTCTGTGAAGGGGGAACAAAATGAGGAAGTTGTGTACATACTGTAGAAGCTATTCTTCCTCAAGATATTGCTCAGTTTGATTTTTACTAGAGCTGGTCTGAATAATTGTGGGCTATTTTTAAACCCCTGAGGCACGACTGTCCAGGTTAAAGTTACTGGCTGAAGATTTAGGTAACTTTCCCAGGAGAAATAGGGCTATCCAAGGGAAAGATGAATTCAGAGTTTGGTAAATATTAAGCAGTTACCCATCTTTGGAAGTATATTTTTACCCTAAAGCAGTGTTAGTCTTTTCTTTTAGAGGGAGTGGGTGCCATTTGCCCCATTACTCAACAGGATTTGGAGGAGAGTTGCTCAGAGGAGACTAGCACAGGGTAGGCAGTCCTTGAACTCAAGAGAGAAATTTATAATTTTACTTCCCACCTCCAGAGTTGCCCTTGGCTTTATCCCATTAATGACAATGTCTGATTTGAAAGCCAGCTAGAGCAGAGAGGCCCTTCATCTTAAGGCCATCAAGGATTGGGATTCTGTCTTGGGGGCCCTTTGGCCTTAAGGGAAGTGCTGTTTCCAGTGGCCGAGCTTGTAACAGAGGGAGCAAGTTGTGCAGGGCTTTTTACCACTTATCCCATCAGGGCAGTTTGCCTTCCAGTGGCCTGGCTTCTAGCACCAATGCCCATTACCTGGCAGGGTATTCTGAGGGCATGCTGGAGGGGACCAGAGACCTTCTAAAGCAGCCAATAGTTGAGCCTGCCTCTGCATCTTCCATTTCTCTTTCTCCTCAGCCCTGTCCTCCTTGTTCTAATCTCAGTTATAAAAGACTGAAGAAGCTAATTTGAGGATTTCCTGTCTAAGGGCACTGAGTTCTAAGGTTGACTTTTGTAATTTTCTTCCAATTTATTTATTTTTTATTTTTTATTTTTTATTTTTGAGATGGAGTTTTGCTCCTGTTGCCCAGGCTGGAGTGCAGTGACGCGATCTTGGCTCACCATAACTTCCACCTCCCAGGTTCAAGCAATTCTCCTGCCTCAGCCTCCCGAGTAGCTGGAATTACAGGCATGCACCACCACACCTGGCTAATTTTGTATTTTTAGTAGAGACAGGGTTTCTCCATGTTGATCAGGTTGGCCTTAAACTCCTGACCTCAGGTGATCCACCCGTCTTTTCTCAGATTTCCATTTCCCATGTTCTTTAAGGAGACCTGTTTTGCAGCTACCTGTTGCAAGAATCTGGACTTCCCTCCCTTTGAATAAGACCTTAAAGGTCTCTATGCATATTGAAAAGGGCATGGACATGATTAGAGAAATAGAGGCTACAGGATGAAGTGGGAGAAAACAAGAGGAATACACATGGAAAGGCTTTATATGTTGGATTGAAGAGAGAAATGTTCATTTGCCCTCTTGACATAAAGAAGGAACTTCTGGAGGACTTGTGGCTTGGGGTAAGTGCTCATAAATGGTAAAGAAAGAATTTTCCCTACTCCCAAAGGGGTGCTAATTCAAAAAAACCAAGTAGGTGGTGCTCTTAAAAGGCCACAGAGTGAGGCCCTGTGCAGGCAGAAAAACTGCTTCAAAAGTCACTGAAAAACGTGTCCCTGGGGCATAGCAGAAACAGAAAGTAGATGGTAAGTCATAAGGAGCTGGCAGAGTTACGGTTCCAATTAGTGTCTGTCCTGGCAATGAGCCAACAGACATCTGAAAGGAAGTCTATTTATTTACTGCTACACAAATGCAGCAAGAGCCCCAGGCACACAAATAACAGGGAGTGTGTGTTTATATGTGAAATTAAAACAGAGAAGAAGCAGATTTGTTCCCAAGGTGGACTGTCTGGCAGGTGTGCAAGGCCATTTCAGAATATACACAGAGAAAACAGGAGAATAGGCTATGTGGGTTTTGGGGAAACCGCTGATTTTAGTTGAAAAAGCAGAGGAAACTCCACACATTGCATGGTCTCAGGCTTTAACCCTACTACTCTCGTGAGCCTCCTGTCCTGGAGGGCCATAAATGTCTCAGGTCTACTCGGTGCAGACTCCAGGGTTCTTCCTTCCTCCACAAGCCATTCATCAGAGTGAACTGAGAGATCAGCCAGGGGGAGCAGAGCCACTATGGCTGAGAGGAATCATCCCTACTAGTTGGTTAGTAAGCAAAAGAGTGAAAGGGGAGAAGAAAACTATGTACAGGGGTTGAACACATCCAGCTAAAGAAGGCAAGTCATAGAGGTGTCTTAACACTGGGTAATATATCCAAGTCATGGTGCCAAAGTATGATTGCAGCGACGAATCCATACAGGTCTGAAGCAAACTTTATTCTTGCCTCCTCTGAATAAAGAATTTGACCAAGGAGCATAAAGCAGAGAGAGAAAGACAGACCAAGACAAATTTTAGAGCAGAAATGAAAGTTTATTAAAAAGTTTTACAGCAAAAAAGAAAGGAAGTAAAGTACACTTGGAAGAGGGCCAGGCAGGCAACTTGAGAGATTCATGTGCATCGTTTGACCTTTGACTTGGGGTCTTATACATTGGCGGGCTTCTAGGGGGTTGCAATCCTTCTCCCTTGATTCTTCCCTTGGGGTAGGCTGTCCGCATGCACAGTGGCCTGCCAGCACTTGGGAGGGGCTGCACACACAGTGTGTTTACTGGAGTTGTGCACATGCTCACTTGAGGTGTTTTTCCCTTACCAATAGAGTGTTCCTACAAGGTCATATACCAGTTAAAGCCTGCCATTTTGCCTCTTCATGCATGCGTGAGCGTACTTGCTCAGGTCCTGAGATCTTATCGAGAAGTTGCTGATCACCAGTTTTGAGGGTTTTCTGTCTATTGGGAGACTGCCTTTCCCTGGTTCTGGCTGCAATCAATTATTTTAGAGACAGTTTAACAACTGCCTATCAGACCATCACCTGATGGTCAACTGACATTGCTGGTGGCAGAAGCCCCTCTCCTGCCCTGCTCATGTATGCCTGACTACCTACTGTAATGTGTGTGTGTGTGTATGTATGATCAGTTGCTAATAAATGCAAATAAGAAAAAAAGAAAACTCCTAGTTATCTTCTCCAGTCTGCTACCAAATTTATCCCACAATGAGTCTAGTTATCATCTGGATGTGCATGTGAATTAGAAAGATGCTAAAGTGCATTAGACTTAGATTCATCTAGAAAATCCTTTGAAAATAAAAGACTCTGTAGATTCTTTGGAGGTACTCTCCTGGGGTCAGTCCGAATATCTGAAACCAAATCAGTCCCCCAGGTATTTTTTAGTGTATGTCTCAATTCTTAGATGGCTCCTAGGGTCTTAACCTCTCTGGAATTCTCCAGATGATATAAGACCTCAGACCATAGCCTGAGAGGACAGGACACACTTTGGTTTCAATGACGAAGTAACATTCCTTGACTTTTGAGGTTGTTTGCTTATTAGTTCACCACTGTTAGCTTCCTTTGGAATTGTACTGTCCAAGGAAGACGAATGCTAATACAGAATTGACAGGATCTAAAAAACCACGTGTTGTAGCCATAAAAATGTACCACCCAGATCTCATGCTACGGGATCATAACTGCCAGTTTCTGGCCATTCTGAGTCTACCACATTTGTGTCAAGTTTTGTGTTTTCCCCAGGCTGTTTCTGGCCAGTGACTAAGCACATCAGAATTATGAAGACAGGCATAGCTAGCAAACAGTGCGAGTGCTCTTAGGAGTGACTTTGGCTTGCAGGCCACACGTCAGCCTGCCCAAACCTTTCTTAGAAACACCTTGCAGTAGGAGGCTCCTCCTTCCTTCCCCCCTTCTTTCATGACAGGATCAGACCTGAGCTTCGATCTGAAGGCTCCACTGCCTTCTTCTGCCCCCTTCCCCACAGATAACCTGCCTCTCTCACCTCATCATCAGTGTCTGCCTCATAACAGCCCTGAATTTATGTATCACATGAAGATGTATCTATCTTTAAAAGGAAGATGATCAACCCTCTATTTTTCCCCTTCCCTGCATGTATACATCTTTTGTAAAAATATAGACCTCCTCTATGAGAGTCGTTGTCTTTTATTAACATTGAGAGAATCAGGCCTGGCGACAGTGGAGTGATGATGACGCATCCACCTGCACAACTCACCTTTCTTTCTTATGACAGTATAATTCTAAGCAATCTGGGATTTCTTAACATTTTTCCTAAATTTTTACAGCAACCCATTTAACTCGCACCTCTCAAGGCATCAGGACATGGGGGTGGCCCACACACATCTCACCATTCTGTGGCAGCATTAGTACATTTCACCAAATAGTGCCAGCTCGCTCCCAGGGCACACCACAGAATTACACATCCCTGCCTTATTTACAGTTAGTCATGACCCTGGGGCTTGCACTGGCTAATAAAATGTAAGCAGAAGTCTCAAGATGGATGTAGATGGAGGCCACTATCATAAGCAAACTAATGCAGGAACAAAAAAAAGCAACAACAAATACCGCGTGTTCTCACTTAAGAGTGAGAGCTAAAACATTGAGTGCACATGGACACAAAGAAGAGAACAACAGACACCGGGGCCCACTTGAGGGTGGAGGGTGGGAGGACAATGAGGATAAAAAACTACCTGTCAGGTTCTGTGCTTATCATCTGGATGATGGAATACTCTGTACACCAAACTCCCACGATGTGCAATTTACCTATATGGCAAACCTGCACATGTACTCCTGAACCTAAAATTAAAAAGTTAAACAAATGAAAAAAATACATCAAGAGAGCCCACACAGTCCCCAGTCTCTCCCAACCACTGTGGTGAACTTGGAAATGCATGTCCAGATGAAACCCTTGCCAGCCTGTGTCCCTCAGTGACCACAGTGACCAGATCCCTGTGCCAACCTCACTGCTCGTGTCACGTGAGCAGGAACCAAACTTGTATTTGGAATTATTTATCGCAGCACGTGCGGACGTATATCTTCCTTGACTAAAAAGCTCCTTGAGAACAGAAAACATACCATCAACTTTCTGTTCCCAAAGCACACAAAATAATACCTCAGTTTAAATACTTCATAAAGATTATCTAAATCATAAAATTTGATCTCAACTTGCTTCAAAGTTTTGGTGCTTACCTCCTAAATATAAAAAGGAAATTTTCTCTTAACCATTCTAGGAGCATGCATTTTCCAAAGCCAGTGCTCAAGTGTACACCAAAGAAAATGTTATTTTCTATGAGTAATATGTAATTAAAGAAAGAGTGTTATGAAGGTTTTGATATTGTGGCTAAAAACTTAACCACCTTTAAATGTTACCAAATATGAACCATCTCAATTTAGATTAGCACCTGTAGCATTAGCATCTTGGTGTGTTTGGGTCTTCTTGTACTTTCAGTATAATTTCTGAGAAAAACTCTAACTGAAAAGAGTTGATAAAGTTACAAGGAATTTTCCATTCATTAAATTCACCTAAATACTTACACCAATGTTTCCTGCTCTTCCTAAAAGAATGGTACACCCCTGTTGTCTGTCTATGTATACTGCTGTGTAGTTATGATTTATACTTGTGGATTTTGTAGAACTATTTACATGGAGCTGTTAAATGAACTGTGATCTTATCCATACAGAACAATGACTCTTTCCAACTTGGAAGAAATACGCTTTTCAAAACAGACTAATGGTTTACTTTGCCATCCTGAGAAGGTTTTTCATTAAAATTATTGAGCAAAAAATTAATTTTAAAACAGCCCACATCATGCGAGATTTGGGGATGTTTTTCCTCCCTACCAATATAGTATCCCTCATGGGGCTCCCATGGTGACAAGTTCATAATGCTACCACCAAGTAGAGCTTCAGAGAATACATATTTAGACCTAAAAGATCAGGGAGCTAGTGAAAATCCTGAGAGAAAGTTCTCCATTCTACAAAACTAGTGACAAAATCACCTGACAGCAAATGGCACAGAAGTATCAGGTGGCAGTCACATTGCCCTTTGACCTCACCCCTCATGGTTGTCAGGTTGCTCTCTGCTTAATAGAATTAAAGAGTTATAAGACCAGTTTTTAGATTTCTAGAATACCCTTGCTTCAAAGTAATCAAGGAACTTTAAAATCACTGTTAAGGTTTATCTACATGAACAGAATCCACATTTTAAAAATGAGAAATTTCATATTTTAAATGCTTTTTAATTATATGATACCAAACACTGGATTTTACCCATAATTCCAGAAACAAGGTGTCCATTCTCGCATTGGTATAAAGAACCACCTGAGACTGGGTAATTTATAAAGATAAGAGGTTTAATTGGCTCATGGTTCTGCAGGCTGTACAGGAAACATGGCTGGGGAGGTCTCAGGAAATTTTCAATCACGGTGAAAGGTGAAGGGGAAGCAAGCACCTTTTCACATGGCGAAGCAGGAGACAGAGAGCAAAGCGGGAGGTGCTACATACTTACAAACAACCAGATCTCATGGGAACAGTAATTCAACATGAGATTCATATAATGATATGCTTTGGCTGTGTCCCCACCCAAATCTCATTTGGAATTGTAGTTCACATAATCTTCCTATGTCATGGGAGGGACTCAGTGGGAGGTAATTGACTCATGGGGGCACTTACCCTCCAATCTGTTCTTGTGATAGTGAGTGAGTTCTCACCAGACCTGAAGGTTATGTAAGGGACTTTGGCCCCCTTCACTCTGCACTTCTTCTTGCTGCTGCTATGTGAGGAAGGACATGTTTTCTTCCCCATCTGCCATGATTGTAAGTTTCCTGAGGCCTCACCAGCTATGCTGAACTGTGAGTCAATTAAACCCCTTTCCAATATAAATTAACCAGTCTCAGGTATGCCTTTATTAGCAGTGTGAGAACAGATTAATACAGTAAGTTGGTAGCACAGACAGTAGCGTGTTGCTGCAAAGATACTTGAAAATGTGGAAGTGACTTTGGAACTGGGTAACAGGCAGAGGTTGAAACAGTTTAGAGGACTCAGAAGACAGGAAAATGTGGGAAAGTTTGGAACTCCCTAGAGACTTATTGAATGACTTTGACCAAAATGCTGATAGCAATATAGACAGTGAAGTCCAGACTGAGGCGGTCTCAGATGGAGATGAGGAACTTGTTAGGAACCGGAGCAGTGGTGACTCTGGCAATGCTTTAGCAAAGAGACTGGTGGTTTTTTGCCCCCACCCTACAGATATGTGAAACTTTGAATTTTAAAGAGATGATTTGGGATATCTGGTGAAAGAAACTTCTAAGTGGCAAAGTGTTCAAGAAGAAGCAGAGCATAAAAGTCTGGAAAATTTGCAGCCTGATGATGCAATAGAAAATAAAAACCCATTTACTAGGGAGAAATTCAAGCCAGCTGCAGAAATTCACATAAGTAATGAGGAGTCAAATGTTAATCACCAAACAATGGTACAATGTCTCCAGGGCATGTCAGAGACCTTCACACCAGTCCCTCCCATCACAGGCCTGGAGGACTAGGAGAGAAAAATGGTTTTGTGGGCTGGGTCCAGGGCCCTCCATGCTGTGCCCAGCCTCAGGACTATGTCCTAGCCACTCCAGCCATGGCTAAAAGGGGCCAAGTTACAGCTCAGGATATTGTTTCAGAGGGAGCAAGCCCCCCAGCCTTAGTAACATCCACATAGTGTTGGTCCTGTGGGTGAGCAGAAGACAAGACTTGAAGTTTGGGAATCTCCATCTAGATTTCAGAGGATATATGGAAATACCTGGATATCCAAGCAGAAGTTTACTGCAGGGGCGATCCCTCATGGAGAATCTTTGCTAGGGCAGTGTAGAAGGGAAATGTGGGGTTAGGGTTCCCACAGAGTCACCACTGGGACACTGCCTAGTGGAGCTGTGAGAAGAAGGCCACCATCCTCCAGACTCCCAAATGGTGGATCCACTGACAGCTTGAATTGTGTGCCTGGAAGAGCTGCAGACACTCAATGCCAGCCCATGAAAGCAGCCAGGAGGGGAGCTGTACCGTGCAAAGCCACAGGGGCAGAGCTTCCCAAGGCCATGGGAACCCACTCTTTCATCACCGTGACCTGGATGTGAGACATGGAGTCAAAGGAGATCATTTTGGAACTTCAAGGTTTAATGACTGACCTACTGGATTTCAGACTTGCATGGGGCCTATAGCCCCTCTGTTTTAGCCAACTTCTCTTATTTGGAATTGGTGTATTTACCCAATATCTGTACCCCAGTTGTATCTAGGAAGTAACTAACTTGCTTTTGATTTTACAGTCTCATGGGCAGAAGGGACTTGCATTGTCTTACATGAGACTTTGGACTTGGACTTTTGAGTTTATACTAGAATGAGTTAAGACCTTGAGGGACTGTTGGAAGGGCATCATTGTGTTTGAAACATGAAGACGTGAGATTTGGCAGGGGCCAGTGGCAGAATGATATGGTTTTACTGTGTCCCCACCAAAATCTCATCTTGAATTGTAGTTCCCATAATCCCCACATGTTGTGGGAAGGACCCAGTGGAAAGTAATTTAATCATGGGGGTGGTTACCCTCCATGCTTTTCTCATGATAGTGAGTGAGTTCTCACAAGATCTTATGGTTTTATAAGGGGTTTTCCCCCCACTTCGCTCTGCATTTCTTCTTGCTGCCGCCATGTGAAGAAAGATGTGTTTCCTTCCCCTTCTGCCATAATTGTAAGTTCCCTGTGACCTCCACAGCCATGCTGAACTATGAGTCAGTTCAGCCTCTTTCATTTATAAATTACCCAGTCTTGAGTATGTCTTTATTAGTAGCAGGAGAACAGATAATACAGCTGGGGACACGGAGCTAACCCATATCACAAGGTAAATAGAAAAACGGGGAAGCTAAAATCCAGGAGTGTGATACACCTTTGAATTTTGCCTTGTTTATTGGTATCTTAAAACTAACCACCGTGGTGGACTTAAGGAGGCTGGCCGCAAAAGAAACAACTGCAGTTTCAAAGACACAAACTGTTTGGGAAAATAAAAGTCATACTGCTATATAAAGAAAAAGGAAGAAGAAACAAGTGACATATAACAACACATTCTGATGACCCTAATTAAATATGACAACAGATGATAATAGAATGAGCCTTCCCCATGATGGATGATGGAGAGGAAAATGCCACAGTGTAACTTCAGTCATGAATCAAAATCTCTAAGTGTTCTTTGGAAAATGTTTCCCAAGCTACCTGCTGTTTTTACAGGGTTTAGTAATGAGCTCACATCTTTCAAAGATAAGAGGCAAGTGATTTCATCTTTCTACCTCCCCACTTGGATTCATAGATTAAAGTAATAAACAGTTAACGGAATATAAATCAATACTTTAGAGTTCTGTGTGTCATCTTTTGTCATTTTTCTAAAACAAGTGACATAAAAGGCTATCATATGAGCATTAACCTGTTTAAAAATATAGATGGTAATAACTGGAACTGACATTCCTAAGATTTTGGAAACTGTGCAAGTTTCCACTGAGTATTAATAAAGTGGATAGAAGCCTATGTTGACAATAATAAAGCTTAACTTTAGTTTCAACTCTAGGCTTTGCTAAAACTATTTTAACTTTTATGAACCTTAGTTTCTGTTCCATGAAGTGAGGATGAAAATAATACCTATCCTGCATATACCTTACGGGTATGCTCTGAAGAACAAATAATATCTGTAAATAAAAGTATTTGCATATTTCAAAACCCCATACAAGTCTAGGGGATTATTATGTAAATATGTGTGTAATATTAATACTTGCTCTCCTGACTTGGAATGATAGCATTTTTTTCTTCTAAAGTTCTCAAAAAGAGAACTGAAAATACTAGTTTGTTTTGCCTCCACAGGGTATAACTGTGTGCACTTAGAGAAATAGGGCAAGACAGAAGTATAGAAACTTGGCATTGGACCCACCCACTTAGGGCAATGCATGGGACAGCTACTTATCACACTTCGTTGTAAATGTTTCTTTAACTTCTGTCTCCCTTACTAGAGGAGGAATAATATCTGTCTTAGAAACCATAGTTTCTCTACCACTAAGCAGAGGCTGGCATAGAGTAAGCTCATTTAAAAGCATCTTTTAAATGAATTAAAAGATGGATGGGTGGATGGATGGATGGATAGATGGATGGACAGATGGATGGATACATAGGTAGATACATAAATAGACAGATGGATAAATGGGTAGGTAGGTGTTTGGGTAGGAAAGCAGATGTATGGATGGATGGACAGATGGAAGGGTGGAAAATCCCAGAGGCAATTATGATGATAGTCAAGGGTAAAGTAAAAACCTAGTCTAAGCACATGATTACAATGGGGTAAGCAGTGTGGCCCACCAGGCAGTCCACATCTGAGGAGTCGGTCCTTGGGTGGCATGCTGGAGACAGGAACTGACAAGAGCAAGGTCTAAGGCAGATGGCCCAGCTCCCAGAAGGGAGCTGGAATGCTTAGCAGTTTACCAGAAAAGGAATTCCCTAAGGAAACTATGGCAAAATCCCAGACTTATAAATTAGAGCCCAAGGGGAAGTCAGTTTGGAGCATAATTTGTAGAACAGGGATATGGTGGCAGGGTGGACTTGGGGAAGCAGTTAAGGAGCACAGAGGCTCCACTGTGACGGCCGCCGTGAGTGCCTCGGCTGCGTGGGAGGAGGAGATGGGAAGCCCCTCAGACAGGATCAGCTCAGATACTGGGGCAGGGCTCAACTGGCAGGAGGGCAGCTCCCATGAATGCAGTCACAGAACCAAATATAGCCCAGGCCGTGGCTGACATCTGTGTGGTGGGAAGTTCTATGCCCAGGCATATCTTTTTTTTTTTTTTTTTTTTTTTTTTGAGACAGAGTCTTGCTGTACTGCCAAGGTTGGAGTGCAGTGGCATGATCTTGGCTCGCTGCAACTTCTGACTCTTGGGTTCAAGCAATTCTCCTGCCTCAGCCTCCTGAGTAGTTGAAACTACAGAGATGCACCACCACGCCCAGCTAATTTTTGTGTTTTTAGTAGAGATGGGGTTTTACCATGTGGCCCAGCCTAGTCTCAAAATGCTGACCTCAAGTGATCAGCCTCCCTCGACCTCCCAAAGTGCTGGGATTACAGGTGTGCACCACTGTGCCTAGCCTCAAATTTTTAATTCTGAAGTGAGAATAAGGGTTACATGTGAACTAATGACTTGCAAAAGACAGAAACATTTGAAAGGACTATACATACAAGTAGTCCTCAGTTAATAAAGTATCATACTGAGAAATTGTTGTCTTAGAGATAGTGACAAAAGTCAGCTTTTCTTTCTCATCATAAAGCAATCTTTTTCTACTGCTTTTGCCTTGGCAACTAACATTCAGACTTTTCATAATTGCTGGCACTTACAGTCAGAATTGTCCCCATACCCTCCCCAGGTTTGGTCAAAGATTGATCTAGTGCTGGTACAAGTTGGTCAGGTCACAGTTTTCAGATTCTCTCAGTCTATCCACATTGTAGGATTTGTTTGTCAAAGAAAAAAATTACCAAAACCCTCCTTAAGTCTTGCTTAAATTATTGCACTGGATGGGTGAGTAGGCACTGAGTGACTGACAGGCCTTGTCAAGAAAATGCCACTTCTGACCAAAAAAGATTTGGCAAACTGCAAGCTTCATGCTTGATCATGCTGTGAAAAACTCCAAATAATTTAGAATCAATATGGTACAAGATAAGGATAAAAGGCAAAATTTGAATTTCATTACTTTCAAATGTCAAGAATGAGCTCTGATGGCTTAGATTGGTGTTTTAATTCTTCATCTTAAATATGAGCAGTTACATTTCTTCAAAAACTAACACATTTTTTTTAAATGGCTGAATAAATGTTTTTATATACTCTTTGCATGATGTAATTCACAATTCTACATTTAATTTGTTTTTCTAATAATCTATTCAAATGAACATTGGATAATTGAGATGAACAACACTCTCCTTCTAATTCAAAAAGAAGTTTTTAGGACTGGGTACTGTGGATCATGCCTGCAATCCCAGCACTTTGAGAGGCCAAGGCTGGAAGATTGCTTGAGCCCGGGAGTTTGAGACCAGCCTGGCAGTGTAGTAAGACCCTGTCTCTACAAAAAAGAAAAAAAAAAAATTTAGCTGGGCATGGTAGCATGCACCTGTGGCCCCAGCTAATTGGGAGGGTGAGGTGGGAGGATCACTGGAACCTGGGAAGACCAGACTGCAGTGAATTATGACCAAACCACTGTACTCCAACCTGGGCAGCAGAGCAACCCCATCTCTAAAAACTAAAAAATAAGTTTTCACTTTCTCATTAAACCTCAATGATCTAATGGAAGAAGCCATTTTACAGGTGATAAGCAGATTCATGCACCATGTAACAGTTCAATTCTTGAGCTGGATAAAGCTGATTGACCAAGGTTTCTTCCTAAAGATAATATGTGTCTTGAGACATCTGATACAAATGGACTAAAAGTAACAACTTTGGCATTCACCCCTGGCTACAACACCTAAGTCACATGGGATTTGGTTTCCAGTTTGTCAACTTACCTTAGTATGTATAACCTTTGAAACTATGTTTCATAGCTAAATATTCTTTATTTCATAATTATCTGGTCTGTTTCTTGTATCCATTTATTACTATTGGCTACTTTACATAAAGCTTGATCATGATGCAAGCAAGATAGCACAATACAATTTTTAGTTATAACTAAGTCTCATTACATTTACCCAAGTAATATTTATACAATATCCTTCCAAAAAATATGTTTTGCATAATAAGCAAATCATTATTCCACTGTTTGCCACATACAGATTGATATGCTAATTATGCATGTGTTATTATAGTTAAAGCAAACCATTTTATTTGTCTGAAAATTGTCTGAGAATTTCTTGTAAAGACAGGAAGCTCCTGGAGTGGAATTTAGAAACAGTTACATAGACAACATAAATGTTCTTTTTGCATGGTTCTGCATTCAAAGTAGGGTTAAGCAACATTTAACTCTAATTTTCTTCTGGAAATTCAACATCGAAGTCAGTTATTTGAGTAGGCTGGAAAATATACTTTCCTATAATTCTGTAACAGAAACCTCTTGTTCCAGGATGTGGAGGCAAAGAATAAGGGTCATTAGCATCTCGCTCAGGTCTTATCAATCTGACATCTCAAAATTGTCACATCTCCTGTAGATCTGCACCTTTTATCCTGAGGCCAGTTTACAGAGCAAAGGTAAAGGCACTGTTGCCCCTAGACATGAACTTCAGACCCATGTATCTATCTCCAGCGATATATGTTCTACAGACACTTCAAACTTAGCCTCTCCAAGGAAGAATTTCCTATCAACCCACAACCTCCGAGGATAAATGGTCCCAATGTATTCACTCCTTTGATTACTAGTGATGTAAGTTTAGTTATTTATTTTTCTTTCAAAAAACATCTATTGAGAACACTTCAGACACTGAGCTAAATACTAGGTAGAGACCTAAGGAGATAATGCCCAAATACTCAGAATTAATATGTCCAGCACGTTTCACAGACCTATATTCTAACACTTAATTGTTTGTTGATATCTATGGTTTCTTATCAGATTGTGCGCCCCTGGGCATATTTTAGAACTTCATTTTTGTATCCTAAGAATTGTTTAATCTACAATTTACTGCATGCTAACTAAGATGATATGGAAAGACACCCACTTTTCTTAGGCCAGGAACAGTAGGTCTATTAAATCATTTATCACCATACTCACCCCAAATGATCCTACTCACTTTGGATCTATGATTCGGTAAATATTGCTATTATTGGGATTTGGGCAATAGATAATATGCAATCTATTATGCAATCTTTAGAAGCTCTACCAGTAAATAAGTGAGCAAGTGCACAACCAACCATAAGAAGTGAATTTTGCCCAAAAAACTATGCACGATTTTGTTAATCAGAATTGGAAACTAATCAGCTTATAGGTCAGCTCTGTTCTGGTTAGCCCTTTTGTATAATTGGTAGGTTAATGCCAGATGGGGACATACAGACTGCAGGTAAACTGAAGCTTCTTATGGAATCTGCTCATTTTAGTGCTGTAAGATAAACTTGGTTCTTATGAGGTCCTTACTATTCTTAGTAATTTTTTAAAGTGGTATCTGGTTTTTATATATTTTAAGAAGTTTAAATGAACCAGATAAGGTGGCTCATACATATAAGCCCAGCACTTTGGGAGGCTGAGGTAGGAGGATTGCTTGAGTTTATAGTGAGCTATGATCATACCACTGCACTACAGCCTGGTGACAGAGCAAGATGCTGACTTAAAAAAAAAAAAGTTTAAAAGATTAACCTTTTAAATAAAGAAGGTCAAATGGTGGTAAAATATTATACTTGAAGTGATCAACAACAAAAAAATCTCATTAACATTATATTACTCTATAAAATGGTAGGAAAGAAAAGCAGCAATATGATTATGATAGCAAAAATATGTTGGGTTTTTTGTTTGTTTGTTTATTTGTTTGTTTTGAGACTAGGGTCTTGCTCTGTTACCCAGGCTGGAGTGCAGTAGTGAAACGATCATGGCTCAGTGCAGCCTCCACCTCCCAGGCTCAAGCGATCCTTCC
>NW_012105475.1:1716880-1718661 GCF_000951045.1 Mandrillus leucophaeus
GGATTATAGGCATGAGCCACCGCACCTGGCCAGGATTTGTATTTTTAACAAGTGTGTCTGTTGATTCTCAACACTGGGCAATTTGGAGAAATACCTACTTGATTTTCTATGCTGATTTGAGTGTTCAAATTGGAGGCATGTAGAGATGTTCCTCATGGCTTTTTACTGTTGGAAGTTATGCTCCTTTTATGTGAAGCCATAAACAGCATTTAGATGGAGATGATTCGGTCTGGGGTGGCCAGGACTATAAATATCCCAAAACTCAGACATGAGGTAAAGTGATTGAACTTTCCAGGAAAGAGAAACCCGGACTTCTGTAAACACTATCAAGGAAATATTAATATTACTTGTCTTTTGTATTTTGTGCTTGTCTCCTGGAAGACATTTCATATCCCTGATTTTTAAATTTTTTGAAATAATTCTAGTTTGCCAGAAGCAAACACAGAATAGAGGAAATGTCTTACATTACCCAATTTTCATTTAGTACTAATTTTAAATACTTTTTAAATGCACAATTATGACATTGGTCAGTCGTCATTACACAATGCTAAGATGATATTCAAAAGTTTTATCAATTTCTCCTCTACATAGTTCTTATTTACTAACACTTGAGAGAATGATAACATCTCAACACCAAGTGTCTGAGTCAGCTTTTTAGTTGTTCTCAATAAGTTTCTGCTGAGATTTGCTGGTCCTGTTGCTCCTATGTATCCTTGAAGGATACACACAAAGGGAAACACAAATCACTTCTGTGGATATTCTAAATCAGAACTGTGATCCATAAACTCTTCGGGTGGTTGCTTCCCTGACTTATTAAATCAAACTGGGAATGTTGAAAAGATGTTGAAGTATGAAAGAAAAGATGTGTCTGTCTTTCCCACACAGTCTTCAGAGATAAAAGGCAAAAATAAATAAATAAATAAATAAGATGTAGGTTACATCTAAATTGATCGTCCTTTTGAAATCTTCCACACAAATATTCTCCACCTGGTTATTTTGGCCGAGCTAAATATAACATATGGTTTGTCAAAGAGGTTTTAATATAAATAAATGCTAGTTTTCATCAGAATACAGAAAGACATCTGCCCAAAAACCATGGAATTAGATACTATTATGATTCATACATTTCTGCCTTGACAATTCTGTTTTAATTTCAGACATTTGGTGATTAATTTCAGGCTTGTCATTTTCTACATTTGCATAAGGTCCAGCCAGACTGGCTATGCAAATGCTTTTTGTTAATTAAATTTGATTGTTTTGCCTATACTGGATATAGAAATTGTATTTACAATAAATATTTCCAATAGAAATTAAGTATGTACAAATATTACTATAGTAATAAAAAAAATCATATGAGAAGGTCTACTCTTCCCTCTGCTTCTAAAAAAAAAGATCAACAGAAAATTTAAAGCCTAAGTTATGTGTGAGGACAAATATAAAAACATTTTTTAGTGGTTGGAACATAAAATGTTATATTTTGTTTCAAGTAAGTTCAAATCATATAAATGAATCTCTTTTAGAAGAGAAAAATTATCCTATGTTCTGCTGTTAACTATTAATCATACATAAACTTTTAATGTTTTAAAATATTTGGGTTAGCCAAAATGATGATCTTTTGGGGAAACTTGGATGTTTTAATACTGAAACTATTAAAAATTAAAAGAAGTGGTCTACATTGTTGCTATGAACCATAATTTTATTTCATTTTATTTTACTTATTTATTTTATTTTATTTTTGAGACAAAGTCTCGCTCTGTCAGCCAGGTTGAAGTGTGGTGGCA
>NW_012105475.1:1719728-1797234 GCF_000951045.1 Mandrillus leucophaeus
GGGGAACTAATGAGTTCTTTCTTGCTATTGGTCCAGGGGCAAGGGTGCGATATTGAAAGAGTGGAATAAGGAAAGTTGTATGAGTGGAAGAACAGGATAGTTCCATCCTTATTCTTTGCTCTGATTTTGTCATAATAATTATGCTAATTCAAACATGTTTCTTTCGGAAGTGTCAGTAAAATACAGAAGATACTTTTAAGTTAGAAATAGGTCAGTTATAAAAGAAAGATGCTCAAACATGAAACATTACCTAAAGAAGACACCAGGACAAGGAATTCAGTAAGCATGTCACATGCTGACGTTGCACATATTTCTTAACTTTGTAACAATCTGACCTCTGTAACTGTAGCCTGCCAGGGAATATTTTCTACTCCATGCTTCTCATCTATGAGAAGTGTTCTAAGGACTGCCATGACAATCCTATAAAATCCCTTAGATGGAAGAGGATGAATAAATGTAGTGTAACATGCTGTGATGATATGACATAAATAAGCATCAAACAACTACAAGGAAATAGAACATATTTTACATCGACATCTCCCCACTATGGCATGGCAAAACCAGGTTTCTATATATCAAATTAGTGTAAAAGTAATTGCGGTTCTTACCATTAAAAGTAATGGCATCAACATAATAGTTGGGGGAACCCTTTGGGTGCTGCGTTTGCTCTCTGTTCTAACTGCTGCTATTGCTTCACCCTGCTGCTTGTGAGTCTGTACCAAGGGTGTGGAAATGAGGACATGTCTGTTTAGGCATTGCTAGACTTCCTCCCTAGGGAGAATCATGTTAATGCCGGGTCTCTCTGGGATCAGGCCTGTGGCAGGTTGCTCACTAGCAACTGTGTGTGAATACTTTTAGCCACAATGATAAAGCTGTTTCTTGACATAGAGAAGTAAGCAGCCCTTTGTCTTGTTGAAACTTGCCTAAAAAGAACACAATGCTGAAACCCCAAGCCTGCTTTGAGATTCTAGTCCTATGCTTGTAGCAGATTTTCACGTTCATATGTCAGCTTCCAAGACACTTCCAAGACATTGTCTTCCAGAACTTCATCTCCTAAATAATTTGCCATGAGCACCACTTATTAACAAACTGATATCTTGGCTGAAATGAATCCTCACTCAAATTTTTTAATGGTATGTCAAGATTTGTGTGACAGGGGAAAAAAGATAGCAAAGAAACTACCAATCACTTACTTCATAGTTTCTACCACATTGTGAAAATGGAATATTTCTTTTTTCTCTGTCTTTACTTGAGCAAAGACAGAAATCTCTCTGCATCCTAGACCTGTTATGGATGAATGTGTTGAAATTGTATAAGAAAGGGCCATCCATTAAATTTAAGTAAACTCTATTTATACTTTATCTATTATAAGTTTTGTTAACAATAAAATATAACTTTATTTTATAATGACTAGCATTGTAATAGCCAATATTAAGTGAGTGTTCATTGGCATACTAGTGTAATCTGTTTACATGTATTAACTTATTTAATCCTCACAACTACATATGATGTAATATTTTTACCTCCATTTGATAGATGAAGAACTTGAAGCAAAAAGAAGCTAAGGAATTTGCCCAGGGTCACACAGTGGATGAGTGGTAGAGTTACAGTTTGACACTGGAGAGTCCAAACTCTTAACCATTAGGCTACAGCTGTTCTGAAAGGCATATTATTCTAAAACATCTTTAGAAAACAAGAATAGGTACTGTTCTGCCCAAATTGGGAGTCCCTGAATAGAAGGCTGTTCTATAGATTAGCAGAAAGGAATTAAAGCGAAGGAAGGCATTTTTCCAAATTTTTATTGTGTCCTCAACATGGAAATGTATGATGCTGACCCAAAGGTAATTTATCTCAAGTAATAATTACAGCTATCATTCGCAATGTTGTAAAAAGAACTTTCACACGTAGTTCTCTTAATTCTATGAAGTTTGACTTAGTAAATGCAAGCTAAATAGCATGGGGGTTAAAAATATTGGTTCTTAATTGTTTTATCACTGCTTTTATTTGTATATTCTTTAACCATCTCAACAAATAAGTTAGTGTTATCACCATCGCCATTTTATGTTTGAAGAGTCATATTCTAAAAAGGTAAAAGATGAACCCATGCTTTCTTTACAAATACAGTAATGAACCATACCATGCAGTACCACATTCTTCTCATTCTTCTGGCCACAATGTATATTCCCTTTCTATTCTGTCTGCTTTGCCATTGATGTTTGATTTTTTTTATATTTTGCTTCACATTTTCTTACCATTTTCTAGGCATTTATTTGATGGAATAATTAATAGTAAGTTTTCTCTTAGGAAAGAGAAAAAGAGGTGTTCTTCCACTATATCCACTCTACCCTACCCCAGCATGCCTCCTGGACATCTTCTGAAGGAGGATAGAGATGGAGGGCAGCTGTACTGCTGAGCCCTAGAGAGTCATTCAGAGACATTCGCTGGGTGTCTCCTGTTGGGAAGAACCTGTTTCAGGCTGTACAGAGGCTAGTGTGGGGCCTGGGTCAGAGAGGGAATATACCTATAAATAAGTAAACTATCATCTTCACCCTCAAGGACATTGGTGTTGAATATTCCCTTATTCTCTAGAAAAATTAATTTGCATTCCAATTTGTATGAAAAATATTTCTAAAAGCTGAGCTGAACTTTTTTTTCTTTCTTGTTTTCGAGGTTGAGGGCTAAGGTAGTAGCATAAACCCCAGAGTAACTGATCAAGTTAACCCACTTCTTCCTTGTGCTGCCATTTTCCTCTGTGTGCTTGTGTGCTTGACTGGAAGGAGGGAGAGGGAATGGAACCCTTGTGGCACCTTGATTTTGACTTAGTGGAATGGATTTCAAACATCAGACATCAGAACTGTCAGAGAATAAATGTGTAAGGTTTTAAGGCACCAAGTTTGTGATAATTTGCAGTACCACAGCCAGAGAAAACGCATACACCCACTCTGCAGAACTCCTGTACCTCTGGACTATTATATCTTTTTTTCTTTACCTGGGGCAAAGATCCCTGTCCAGCCTCAGAGGCAGGAGGGCAAAAAAAGAAAGAAAAATGAATTACCAAGAGGAAAAATACTCCAGAGCATGTTTTGAAAATATTTTTTATGTCGTGTCTTGATTATTCCTTCAATATTTGTGGACCGTCTAGATCCTTAATTGCTTTCCTTCTCTCTTTTCACCCGTTTTTCACCCTTCTCTCTTTTCACGCGTTTTGTCTATTTTACCTCTTATTAAAGAGAATGAGAGGATGTTAAAAATAAACTTACTTTATAGAAGATTTGAAATATGGAGGGAGATAAAAATTAACACAGCACTATCTGCAAGCTGTTTTCATTCCTGCCCCTCTGTGGCTGCTCTCCTACAGGCTTCTGTTATTGGCTGTGAAATATGAAATGGTTCATCCCTAACGCCCCCAGACTGAAGCCCATACACATTACCTTCCAGAGTGTGCGTTTATCTGAATGTATATGAATGTGGGTTATTAAAGGTTACCAATCCTGGCAAAAAGAATGGCAAGAAGCAATAGGCAGAATCAACTGAATGAGTGAAGTTAATACATGTTTAAATCATTATTTAATGTTGGTTGAAAAATGTTGTCAAGTTCCTTGCCTTAATATAGGACTGATTCTGTGCATTGGAACTGTAGCATCTAGGATTAAGAAATCACTCTTTAGAGCTATGGAGAATCGTGCCTGTATTACATGATTACATATCTAGAGTTATTAGAGTGAGCAAGTTGATTATAGAAGGACTGGCTAAAGAAACTTATGGATATGGCAGTCATGTTTTGCCTCTGGTAACATGACAGTTAAAAGGTAATTTTTTTTTTTTTTTTTTTTGAGATGGAGTCTCACTCTGTTGCCCAGGCTGGAATGCAGTGGCGCGATCTCAGCTCACTGCAACCTCCGCTTCCCGGGTTCAAGCGATTCTCCAGCCTCAGCCTCCAGAGTAGCTGGGATTACAGGCATGCACCATGACACCCAGTCAATTTTTTGTATCTTTGGTAGAGATGGGGTTTCACCATGTTGGCCAGGCTGGTCTCGAATTCCTGATCTCAGGTGATCCACCCACTCTGGCCTTCCAAAGTGCTAGTATTATGGGCATGAGCCACCACGCCCAGCCAAACGGTAAATTTAATCTATGTTCCCTGAGTCTAAAAAGTTATATCCAGAGTTTCAATCTGGGGACCCTTGTCTTTGCTGAAGAACCCCCAAAAGAGAAAAGGCATGGCTCAACTCAGAACAAGGGGAAAGTAGGAGAAGGCTCCCATCTTTAATTCTAATGGAATAAAAAAGCCATATTCAGATTTGTTACAATAATATAATATGTATCAATTAATGTGGATTTAACCAAGAAGTTTTCAAATGAAATCTTCACATAATACATACATAAAAGTAAGTGAAAGTTAAACTCACTGGTTATGTACATGAATTGAAACAATGGCTATCACCTTCTTCACTTTTGCTCATGAGCTGTCCATTTTTCTTAGTATAGACTCCATATCCATATATCCATATTAGTAATATGAATTATTAACTCTCTGTAGTCACCAGTGGAATGATATACTTTGCAAATCAGCCCTAAACTGGTGTTCTATATCCTTCGTATGTGTTGACAGTATATTTCGTAACTGACACGTTGCTACTCTTTCTCACCTCTCTTCATCTTCTGAAGTACAACTTTGCCTTCTAGTGTTTCAGTGCCAGCCAGTTATCACCTCTCACAATCAATGAGCGAAGAGTCTCTGGCACTATACAATATGAACTGTCTTATTAATGAACAGACAGAAATAGGCTTTGCAATTGGCACACTACTCAGAGGAATTTTGTCAGGCAAAAGCAGTTTCATGGCAATTCACTCGTATTAAGAAACTGTTGCCAGAGTTTGAAGGCTAGAATATACTGAAGAGAAAATAATGCTACTTTTGTTCACTGAATACTTATCCTGTTGGGCTTTATTTATTTTGCTATTGAATTCTATTCTGACTTTTTTTTCTTTGTCATTCTTAAGCATGAGCAATTTACAACTCTCCCTCTTTCAGGCCTTTCCCCCCTGAAAAATTCTTAAATCATAATGATTGAATGGTACACAGCTGTGGCTTAAAATGTATACTTTCTGTTAAAAGAGCAAACAAGCTAAATGCATTCTTCGTATCAATATGACAATCTTAAATTTCTGTTGAAAAAGTATTTAGAACACATGTTCCGTGATGCAAGTAATCATGCGTCTTGGCAAAGAATCTGTGAAGTGACATCCCAGTACTTTGTAACGATCCTTGAGAAAGAAATACTAATATACGGAAGCAAGAAAAATTCTACTTAAGTTAAAGGAACTGTCAAACTTGGGGAAGGGACCACTGTGCCAAATTCCAGGTTAAAAAATCTTTTCTGACTATGTTTAATAATGTTAGGACTCAGTTTCTTTATTTTAAAAGAGTTTTAATTAAAGACTCTCCAAGATTCTTCCTAGGTGCTGCATTTCAAAATGCAGTGCCTTGCACCTTAGATTGATCTGCATGTCCTCTTCACACCCACTTTGAGTTTTAACACATCTGCTTTTAAAAGATGCTTAAATTGATGGCCAGCTGTGTTTCTCCTAGCATTACCTCATATCAAGGACTTCTTTTGTACAGTAGCGTGTAATCAGCTTAATAAACATCATTAAAAGCTGTCATAGAACTTGCAAATGGAACTACTAGTTTTAAAGGTATCTGTTCTATCTTTCCATCCCTGAAAATAAATAGCTAAATCATGCCCTTTACCAAATGACATATCTGTGATACCTGTAGGTTTTCCCAGTACTAAGTGTCCAAGAAGTAGACAAAAATTGTAAATATTGAACCAAATGTCACCAAAATTAGACTGATTATGTACTTAGGAACTCTCAAGATGGAACAGAACTGAGTGCTGTATCACAGAATCAGATTAGCCAGTGGACTGAAATTGATCTGGAAAGAGGTGATCCCTTGGTGATTAAGCCAAAGAAATCAAATCCTAGCCAGAAACCATTAGCAACCGATTAGTGTCAAGTGAGTAGGTGGTTTCGTGGCTGCATGAAAGCTTTTTAAGTGCATAAGTGGCGATTTCCTGTTGTTCTGAGCTCAGCAGATTTATTTCAGGAACATTTCTAAAGCTCAGAACCTAGAGAAGTAAAGGTATATGATCTCCTCTCACTTTAGATATTTTTTCCTGTGGAATAAATAATCAATTTTTGTGTCTTCTCATCCCTGCAGATTTTTAAAAATCCTTTTTTCTCATCAATAGCCATGGAATGTGAAACACCTCCAAAACATCGTATGTAACTTATTTTATTTAATGATAGTTCAGTATCTTTAATCCTAACTCAGGTATCTTATTTTATAAACTTTACTTGTTTTTTTTTGTTGTTGTTGTTTTTGTTTTTTGAGACAGGGTCTTGTTCTGTCCCTAAGGCTAGAGTGCAGTGGCACTGTCATAGCTCACTGCAGCGTTGAACTCCCAGGCTGAAGCAGTACCCCTTGTATTGTCAGCCTCCTTAGTAGCTGGGAATACAGGTGCATATCACCATGCCTGGCAATTAAAAAAAAAAAAACAAACTTGTAGAGACGGGATCTCCCTATGTTGCCCAGGCTGGTCTCAAACTCCTGGTCTCAAGGGATCCTCCCACCTCATCCTCCCAAAATTCTGGGATCATTAGAGCCTCCCAAAGTGCAGGGCTTCCAGGCATGAGCCACTACTCCTGGCCTGTAATTTAATAGGTATTCTTTTCTCTGTGGTCATAAAGAAAGTAAATTTTAATCCAATGGAATAAGACAGCTAAGTAAAAATTTATACAGATAACAGAAATAGTTTTCTGCCAATTACATTTTGGAAATTATAGGTCTAATTTTGAGTGTAGATATTTGGCCATATGGCATATTTCGATAAGAATACCTGAAGTAAGTGAGACAGGCAAAATAAAGAAGAAATAATAGTGAAGTATAAATGCTGTTAATAGAAGTTGAACTTAATAGAACAGACTGCTTTCTAAAAGCTGACATACTTCAAAATCTGAGGTTAGAAAATATTAATTGGCCATGTGGCTAGTCACTACAAAATAATAGTTAGCTTTATGTTATTCAAGCACGTATTTCCATGATTGTGCTGAAAAATCTTGAGTTGGGGCCAGAATTAATAGACTTCTAGAGACATCGTGTTCCTTCTAGTGGCTTTAATGTTAAATATATGAAGGCTGGTTCTGTCTAATAATTTATGCTTCCAAAGCTTCTTGAAGTCACTTTGACTTAACATGCTAAGCTAACTAAAGCCGTTGAGAATTTTACAGATTCTTATTGATGCCTAATAAAATAATAACAAATTTCTTCAGGTGGGTGCTAAGGCATAGTTATCCATTAGTGATGGGTTTCTCAGCCCCCAGCCCACCTCCTCCCTCCTTCATTTCTTCCCGCAAACTCAGTTCCTCTACGGATATGGTGACTTTTCACCAGCTTTCAGGCCATTATCTTGCTTAGAAGGAGAATTTTGAGTGTTCTCTCCATAAAAAAAAAAAAAAAAAAAAAAAAAAAAAAAAAAAAAAAAAAAAAAAATGCCAGGGGTGGTGGCTTATTCCTGTAATCCCAGCACTTCGGGAGGCCAAGGCGGATGTTATCACTAGAGACCAGGAGTTGGAGACCAGCCTGGTCAAGGTGGTGAAACCCCATCTCCGCTAAAATACGAAAAAGCGTGGCGGTGGCTGCTTGACTGCTGAGGCAGGAGAATCACGTGAGCCCGGGAGGGGTGGAGCCTGCAGTGAGTCAAGATGGCGCCGCTGCACTCTAGTCTGGGTGACAGAGGGATAATCTGTCTAAAAAAAAAAAGCAAAAAAGCCCCTATGTCCAAAATCTGTCTTTGAAACCAAGCAAATCATTTCATTTCTGTGGGCTTCTTTGTCTTTTATGCAAAATGGAGAGAGTTTTGTGAATGAATCTCAGAAACAGGTTTGAAAGTTTCTCTGCACAATAGCAGCTGCATACCTCCAGCGCTGCCACCCCGTTGTGGGCAGTGGGCTGGGCAGTGTCAGAGGCTGGGGTCCTTAGGAGCCATGGCTAAGTAGGGGATTGGACAGGACTGGTCCTCAGCTGCCTGTCTGAACCAAGAAGAATCCAGATTTTCTATCCTTGGCAAAGCAGCCTTGCAGAAAAAGTTTACTGAAATATCAAGTTCACTAAGAAGGTGGAGAACAAAATCTGGAAGCCAGAGGAGAGTATCTAAAATGGTAAGGTTAGAATCACAGGGTAGGCGCAAAAGGCAAAGCTTGGAGAGACCCATGAGGCCTTTGGGGAGGGAGGAGGAGGTAGCCTTCCAGAGAAACCTATAACTGAGTCTCTGAGAGACAGGGAGAAAGCATGAAGATGCTGAGTAGTTTTGGACACGTTAGTCATGAGTCTTTCCTGATATCTCACCAATGAGTCCTTTGGGAGCTTAAATCTTTGAATTTTAGAACATGACGTCTCTGTAGACTTTTGTCCAGCTCTTAGTTGCACATTTGAATGAGTTTATTGTCTACTGTGCATAAAAAGAAATGAAACAGGCCAAGTAGGACTCCGGTGAACTGGGGAGTCCGTAACCAACAGGTAGAAATTGCGCCTGGGCTTCAACTGGTGGGTAACATGTAGGACAACGTACAAAGTGGCCAGATAACCCAGGATTTCAAAAAGCACTTGAACTACTACTTACCTTCATATGAAATCTCTTTTTTAATATTGGAAGATGAATCAAGGAAATTGAGTTTGCGTCCCTCAGTCTAGCCAAATCTTTTGTTTTACTCAATAAAACACAAAAGTTTAGAAAAGTAATCACGTCATACATGTGTTTAATGTTAGAGCCTAGGCTAGAATGCAGTCTCTTGATTCTCAGTTTAGTCTTTTTCATAAATGATTATAAAGTTCAGGGAGGTTGTTTGTAAGTGAAGTAGGCTGGGAGGAAGAATTTCAAGTTATATTATTTGGTGAACTAGAATAAAATGTAGCTCTGTAGAAATACCTCAAGTATTTAAATTTCCTTGAATTTGAAACTATCTCAATTATTTTCACCAAACCAGTGAATAAGGAGTGATATATGGGAGAGGTTTTTTATACTTACTAATTGAAAATTACTTTCATAAAATAAACAGGAAAACACACTATTACTGGGTGTAAACATTAAGTTGCCTACAATGGAAATCTGCCTTTTCCTTGATAATGACATTTTATTTAAATAAAAGCAAACTCATTTCTTAAAAACTCTGTAGAATTGTTTATGACAAATAAGGTTTGAAAATAATAAAGAACTATGTTTCTTTTTCTTTAATAATGTATTTACCTTAATAATCCCTGTTCCAAAAAAATTATTAGCTCAAAAAATATCTGGCATTACATTTAATTACTCTTCAAGTGGTGTGTGTGTGTGTGTGTGTGTGTGTGTGTAAAAAGTATCTTTACTACTGTTTTTATGTCTCCATTTATTCTCTTTCACCCAAACACTGTCTTTACCATTCAGTTTTGCTTAGATAAAAGAGATGGAGGAGATGGAGATGTTCCTGTGCGTATCACATAAGTCAATAATTAATTTTTACCAGTAGATTCTTACAGTCTTGTCTACTTTGATCATGATTATGTTACTTGACAGTACAAGAAGACTCTTTTTTTTTTTTTTTTTTTCAAATGATGGTAGAATTAGCATTTAGTGCAGGGGAAAGTAGTGAGAGTATGTGATTTCGGGCATTTGAAAGTTTACTGTGACTGAATTGCTGAATTCGTTACACTTGTGATATATTTGTTTCTTTGATGGGCCCACCACAGTGCTAGGCACAAAGGCTACAAAAGTATAAACCTCATGTCTGTACACAAGAAGGTAATGTTAGTGAGACAAGTTTCACCTACAAAGTGAAATAAGTGACGTTCTCTTGAAGTGAGGCCTGTTTGTCCAGAAAGGTTACCAACTTGGCTGTCAAAGTGTGGGAAGTAGGAAGCATTCCAACTGCCTACTGAGGAAGATTATAAAATCTGTAATGCTAGAGATCTCTTCAGGAGCCACCGAGTAGACAATTATATATTTGTGAATGGTTTAAAGGTATGGTTTTGCTTACCATAAGGCAACAGGACTAGATAATTTATAGTTGTGACTTGTGTGGGTTTTTAATAATTTTTATGTTTTTAATATGATTTTAATGTGATTAATATCTTGGCTAAAATGGATACAGTGACAAAGTATATAAAAAGTTGCAACCGGGTGCCATGGCTCATGCCTGTAATCCCAGCACTTTGGGAGACCGAGACGGGTGGATCACTTGAGGTCAGGAGTTCGAGACCAGCCTGGCCAACATGGAGAAGCCCTGTCTCTACTAAAAATACAAAAATTAGCCGGGCGCGGTGGCAGGCGCTTGTAATTCCAGCTATTCGGGGGGCTGAGGCAATAGAATCGCTTGAACCCAGGAGGCAGAGGTTGCAGTGAGCCGAGATCACGCCACTGCACTCCAGCCTGGCAACAAGAGTGAAACTCCATCTCAGAAAAAAAAAAGAGGGGGCCGGGCGCGGTGGCTCAAGCCTGTAATCCCAGCTCTTTGGGAGGCCGAGGCTGGTGGATCACGAGGTCTGGAGAGCGAGACCATCCTGGCTAATAAGGTGAAACCTTGTCTCTACAAAAAATACAAAAATTAGGCGGGCATGGTGGCGATCGCCTGTAGTCCCAGCTACTTGGGAGGCTGAGGCAGAGAATCACTTGAACCTGGGAGGCAGAGGTTGCAGTGAGCCGAGATTGCGCCATTGCCCTCCAGCCTGGGCAACAGAGTAAGACTCCGTCTCAAAAAAAAAAAAACGAAAGTTGCTAAACTAAGTATTAATCAGGAAAGTGCAAAATAAAGGAAAGTACCATTTTTCACCCGCATTATTTGGAAAACAATAATTTACATTTGATAATAGAAATATTTTGGCAGAAGTATAGAAAATGCGTATGCTGTACATTGCTGGCAGGAATGTCAATCTGGTGAGCCATTTCTTTGGATGACAGTTTGACCATATTTGAATTTTTTAATTAATTATCCAACAATTTTATTTCTCAGTATCTGGTCTAGGATGCAAAGATGTTCACTGATACGTTTCCCATAATAGCAAGCCTTGATAACACATAAATGTCTATCAATGGGAGAAAACTAAATAATTTATGATACAACCATTTTATGGAATCCTCTGCAGCCACTGACAAAATCTTAAGTAATTTATATTTCCTAAAATAGGACCTTGAAGACAATCTTGTGTGCCAAACAGACTCCAAGCTTTCCAGCTCTGAGTAGGAACTGGTGGGTGATGGTCAAGAGACACGTTAGCCTTATCTGAGCTGTTTCAATGTTTTACATGTCATATCATGTGAAATTTAAAATAATGAATGAGTAAAAATTAAAATTAAATAACTAATGATTAGAGCAGAAACTAGGGAAAGGCTGAGAGTATTATTCTGTTGCCTTTCAATCTCATGGAAATATATCATTGATTAAGGACTGTTTTATTTAAGAGCTACACTTGGAAAGAATTTTTAGTTCCTCTGATCCAGTATCAATATTCTGTAGCTTACAAAAATATTCATTAATTTATTCATGCTTTCTGTCATTAATTCAATGTGTATTTACTTATTCAACACCAACTAGGACCCAGACACTGTGGATATGAATGTGACCATAATGGTTGCTGTCATCAAGAAGCTCAGAGAGAGAGACAGAGACAGAGAGGCTTGCACTCTATTGAGAACAATCCTTAAGACAATTTAAACACTGGTATATGACTAGTACAGGATATGATGGGAGTACGTGGGCTCAGAAACCTTCCTAGTAGCCCGTAACTCCCTTCTATAAACCACAAAACTTTGGCTTCCGAGTGACTTGTTTCCAAACGATGTGACATGATCATCCACCCCTGGATTTTAGCCGGCCCTGCTGCAGAAACTCTAGAGACAGGCTTTGATTTAGCTGTGTCTCTCTGTGGAGAGAGGTTTCCTCTTTACCTCGTGACCCTAGTAATTAGATGTAAGGCCAGTCTTCCCCAGAAAGCTTTCAAGGACAAAAAAACCTTGACCCACCTTTCTTAGGTCTTGTTTTCTTATATTTTTTTATGTTCAAAACTTTACTGGGGAAAAACCAAGGTATCTGTGTGCTTAATGTACTGTTTGCTAATGGTGCGCTGTAAAACACTGGTTTTCTCACAATATCAATAGGTAGACTACAAAAATTTTCAGACCCTTTAATTAGTAGTTGCATCATGAATCTCCAAAAGACATCAAAGCTTGTTTTACCTCACATCCCTTGGGTCTGTGGGTGATGCAGTTATCTGGCAAATTCATATTTATATTTCATATTTATATATAAATTATAATTTATATTTGTATTAAAAATTCATATTTATATATAAATTATATTTATGTTCAAATTTATATTTCTTGTATAAAATACAAGAAAGCACAGTTTTGGAAATTCTTTTCAAATGTCAGTATGAAAATGTCAGTAATCACCTTCCATTCGAATCAAGTTTTCCTTAGTTACCTTAGGTAAACTACTATTAATATCACCCATGCCCCATGACCAATATGTTTTTATTATTATTTTATTCCTTATAATGTGAAGTATCAAAACTGGGAAACTAGAGAAAAGGGATAATTTTGCTTGTTACTCATAATGTCACCTGTAAGTTTATCTGTGTATATGTTCACATGAGCATAGCCACCACACGTGGTTTCATATATGTAAAGAATTTAATATTGTTTCCTATGATTTTTTGCTCTGTGGTCTTTATCATCATCATTTTAATTGAAGCACTATTTTCTTGTCAGTAATTTATGAATCATCTCCTTACTTGAAGGAGTTAGTTTCCTTCCAGTCATCTCCTGTGGTAAAAACTGCAAAGAACACTTTAACCTTCATTTTATTTTCATTATCATCAGACAGATCCCTCAAAGACTCATCCTCCTTTGAAACTGACTATTGTAAAGCTCTTTCATGTACCTTACTGAAGATGACTCTTTAAGCTACCCAGCCACCCCTGTGGTTTTAACAAATGGTTCCTTGACAAACACTGTTGTTTATTTCTCGTCAACTAACTCTAAAGGGGCCGTAACAGCTCCGTGTTGAACCAGTGAGACAGCTTTTAGGTGAACAAAATGAGACATTGATGGTATCCTTTCCGGGTGCACTTACAGAGGATTTTCATGAGGGGGCCATTATTTTAGTTAAAAATTTAGCTGATGGTATAGTCGCCAGTGCTTTCAGTAGTTTGGTAGAAATATGTCTGTAAATACAATATATATTTTATTGTATCATCTGTTAGGAAGTCAACTTCTGATACTGATTAACCAGCTAAAATTCCACCTTCCTTTTTTTTTTTCAAACCAGACTTTGCTGAACAAATAATTTCGTATACCTTTTCTACTAGCAGAAAAAAAAAATAACATATAAATCTCTTTGTTATTGAACTGACTTATTCAGAACTCAAACTCTGTCAAGTTTTAGTCATTCAGACTAGTGATTTGTCATGCTGGACCCCTGTGGACTTCAATAGGGATGGCAGGCACCATATTTGAGAGGCCAAAGAAGAGACCCAGAGCCAGTGAGTGTGATATAGGGTTTAATGAGGGGGTTTACATAGGGTGGTTCAGTGGCGATGGGCTGGATAGGAGAACAGCTACCATTTGTGAAAAGCATGCGGTAGTTTTTTGTTTGTGTTTTTGTTTTGAGACTGGGTCTCACTCTGTCACCCAGGCTGGAGTGCAGTGGTACAATCACGGCTCACTGCAACCTCCACCTCAAGCAGTCCTCCCATCTTAGCCTCCTGAGTAGCTGGGACTACAGGCACATGCCAGTATACCCAGCTAATTTTTTGTATTTTTGGTAGACAGTGGGTTTCACCCCATTGCCCAGGCTGGTCTCGAACTCCTGGGCTCAAGCAGTCTGCCCACCTCAGCCTCCCAAAGTGCTGGGATTACAGGCATGAGCCACTGCACTCAGTCAAAAGCATGCAGTTTACATAGCATTTTCATTTACCACCTTCCAGCTAGCTACCTCCACTTGGCAACCTTCATTCAATCCAGAACAAAAGGCCTCAATCCCCTGTATGGCCTGGATTCCATGGGATGGGCTGGAGGTTCAGATGTTCCTCGCCAGAAAAGACTGAATCTCTGGGTTGGCCATTCCTGGATTCCTTAACTTGGAACTCTGAACACACATTCTTCTTAGCCCATAAGGTCATTCTCAGGGTGTGCTTCAGTTAAGTTTCTGCTGTCAGGTGCATCTGCCATATATGATTTTCTTAACACGTATTTATTGAGCACCTATTATTTGCCAGGCAGTATTCTAGCCCTAGGAATACAGTCATGAACAAGACAGACAAAAATATTTTCTTGGCTGAGGCAGGTGGGTCACAGGTCAAGAATTTGAGATCAGCCTGACCAACATGGTGAAACCCCGTCTCTACTAAAAGTACAAAAATTAACCAGGCATGGTGGCATGTGCCTGTGATCCCAGCTACTTGGGAGGCTGAGGCAGGAGAATCGCTTGAACCTGGGAGGTGGACGTTGCAGTGAGCCGAGATCACGCCAGTGCTCTCCAGCCTGGATGACAGAACGAGACTCCGTCTCAAAAAATAATAATAATTTCTTAATGGAGTTTACATTCTAGTGGGAGGGGAAAGGCAATAAATAGAATGTGAGAAGGTGATCACTGCTGTAGAGAAAAGAATAAATCAAAGAAAACTGAAAGGAATGCCATGAGTGGAAGGAGGTTGCCAATTTAAATAGGGCCATCATGGAGGACCTTACTGAGAAGGTGACAAATGAGGAAAACCCTGAAGTAGGAGAGACAGTAGGGCACACTTGAATTTAAGGGAAGAACCCGCCTGGTGAGAACAACAGCAAGGACCAATAATTCAATATTATTGGGAATTATGTCTACTAGGAAGACCACTGAAATTAGGAATTAGGAAACTTAGGCATTAGGGTGAGCTCCTGGTATATCCACCTGTGTGGGCATTAGCAAGTCACTTAGCATCTCTAGCATTCAGGTGTAAAATACAAGGATGGGCCTGGGAAATTGAATCATTTTGGAGTTTCTTACCCACTCAACTATTTGTTTAATAAAAATGGAGTCATTAAGAGGCCGTTAGATGGATGTAGAGAAAGGGAACCCTTGGTGGGAAGGTAAATTAGTACAGCCATTATGGAAAGCAATATGGAAGGTCCTCAAAAAATTAAAAATAGAACTACCAGCAGTCCCACTACTGGGTATATATTCAAAGAAAATGAAATCAGTATATCAAAGCGATATTTGCACTTTCATGAGTATTGCAGCACTATTCATAATAGCCAAGATCTCGAATCAGCCTAAGCATCCATCAGTGGATGAATGAATAAAGGAAATATGGTATATATACATAGGGAATGCCATTCAGCCTTAAGAATAAGAAAATCTTGTCATTTGCAACATGGATGAACCCACAGGACATTATGCTAAGTGAAATAAACCAGGCACAGAAAGACAAATACTACATGATCTCACTTACATGTGGAATCTAAAAAAGTCAAACTCTTAGAAGCAGAGAGTAAAAGAGTGGTTACCATGGAGAAGGCGAGGTTTAGAGAAATGATGATCAAAGGATACAGAATTTTTGTTGAATGGGAGGAACAACTTCAAGAGCCCTAGTGTCCAACATGGGGACTATTGTTAATGTATTGTATACTTGAAAAAAAAAATTTAAGTAAAACTGCTACTTGCTTGGAAAAAAAAAAAGGCTAGATAGCATTTAGCACATTTAATTCACAAAGCAGGGAAATAATGTGATGCATTTAAGAAAACTTCTCATCACAAATGCTTACAATAAAAGGGTTCAGTACTTAAATGTTAAACTTCAGTAGTCTGAAAATGTAATTACACCAATGCCTCATTTCCTGAAACCGATCCGTGGGGTGGGACTAGATGTGATAAAGGTAAAAAAGATGTGACGATAACAGATTTCATTTTTTCTTTTGAGTTTTATTTTATTTTTATTGACATATTTGTACATATTTATGAAATAAAGTATGGTGTTTCAACACATGTGTACATGCTCCTTAAAACCATTCTTTGTGGTGCCTTCGAGATAGTTTTGCTTAAGTAGCATGTGATGGTGAGTAGCGCTGTTCATATTAGGCAAGTTTCTATTTAGTTTGATCATTTCAACATTTGGCGTGATGTGCTCTGTGCCTGCTTTTTTAAAACTGAGATCAGATAATAATGTATTTGTTGCCACCTGAATGCACAAGCAAGTCAGGAGGCTGATGCCCCCTCAGAGCAGAGCAAGGTAATGCTGCTTTCTGCATGTTACTTTCATGGTCTATTATGTGTTTTTGTATTGTTTTATATAAATATGCTTTGCATAGAGTCACAAACAAAAGTAATGAATAGCTATATAAATACAGAGAGTCAGTTCCCTGTATATTTACATATTTTGGGTAACCTATGTTCATTAAAATCCACAGGCCTCAGATTGTCTTTGCAATAACAGTCCCTCATCTAGGAAAGGAAGAATTTTAGAATCTTCTCGACAACCTTGAGTTTGTTTCTAGATTTTTCTACTTGGTAGCACTTTACAGCCATTTCTAGCAAAGAAGCACACTTTATCTTTCTCCAGATTGAAATGTTTTTTCCTTTCTGTTGAGGTAGGTGACACCGCAACTAACTGGTTATCACAAGGGCCATTTGAGTAAGACATCACCATCACGTGCTACTTAAGCAAAACCATCTTGAAGGCACCACAAAGAATGGTTTTAAGGAGCAGTTTAAGTGAAGTAAATCAGATTCAGGGTCACTCATTACTCAAGTTCTACCTGACACTGCTGAGCTGGAAAGCAAATTATCTGAGTCACCATAATCTGAGGGGTTTTTTGGGTTACATTTTGCTATCTCTCTGTTTTTGCAACAACAAAGTTCTAAGTTGATCTCAAATAAATTACAATTTTAATTTTATATAACAAGGGAATCTGTATTAACATAAATGATCGAAATCACTTCTTCCTACAGAGAAGGGAAGGAGTATGAGGGAACTAACATTTTTGCATCCTTACTATGCCCCAGATTCTGGACTTACTAAGTAAGTAAGTAAGTGTGCCATCTCATTTAATTTCACTAGAGCATATCATTATTCCTTTTTTTTTTTTTTTTTTTGAGATGGAGTCTCACTCTGTCACCCAGGCTGGAGTGCAGTGGCACAATCTTGGCTCACTGCAACCTCCTCCTCCCGGATTCAAACCATCCTCCTGCCTCAGCCTCTCAAGTCGCTGAGATTACAAGCATGTACCACCACGCCCAGATAATTTTTGTATTTTTAATAGAGATGGGGTTTTGCCATGTTGGCCAGGCTAGTCTCGAACTCCTGGTCTCCAGTGATCCTCCCACCTCAGCCTCCCAAAGTGCTGGGATTATAGGCATGAGCCACCGCACCAGAGCACATTATTTCTATTTTTAAATGGGGAAGTGAGCCTCAGAGACATCACACAAATCATATGTTAGGATATATCAAAAACCTTCCAAATTTCTGTGCTTTTTCCTAAAAAGCATGCTGACTATCTAGTAACCTATCCTACTGCTGTTGTTAATATTCACCTGACATAAAACTCAAGAACAGCGCTGTGGCTGCAGTAGAGTTGGGGTAATCCAGGAAGCAAGGAGCCTGTCTCTTCTCCCCAGGTGCTCTCACTTCTGCATAGTGAGATTATTCAGGCCGAGCCTCACTTGGGACTGAGCCACCACCTGTACAATTCCTATCTTAGTAACAGCAGCTAGTGCCGAAACCTTGGAAAGAAACAATACTCTCAGGCTGAATTAGAAAGTCGCATGCCAATTTACAATTGTGCATTCCAGGACAAAGACTGTGAAAAGGTTTTTGCATGTCTTTTATGATAACTAGTTTCACTGCATAGACTATTTCATAGCCCAGAAAGTCACTGTGTGACCAAAGAATCAGAAATAGAAACTTTGGCACCACTAAAGGATAGTTGTCTACTTAACAGATTATGATGTGATCTCCTGATGACTTTTCCAATCTGGAGAACCAGAAATGATTGCTTCTACTCAGAGCTCCGTCTCACAGACAGTGCTATAGAAAGAAAATTCCTGTTCTCTCGACCCTTCTTTTTTTTTTAACCCTTTGGTAACATCCAACCCCTGAGTACCTGTGGCCTGTGTACCTGTTTGATCTGTGAATTTTGAGTTTTAAGTATTCCACCCTGAAAAGTGCAAAACCCCTTCTAAACTGGAGCAGAAGAATTTGGCTTCGTTATACTTTTAATGTAGCCTTTGTACAATCCTTTCTTGCTTCCTGCTCAGAATGGCGTTTTAGAATATGGATATCTCACACTGAAAAACCTAGACATTTGTATGACCCTTTTGGTGAAAAATCCACCAACTGGCCCCTAGCATGGTTTCAACAGTTCAGAAGCCTTTTTCTAGCACTTCTTAAGCCGAATTCAACTTAACCTAACTAGTGACTGTGCATGTTTGTGTGTGTCGATGACAGAGGTCCAGAGGAACCAACTTAAGAACTGTAGTCACATTTTATAAGTGAAAGCATTGTTGCTGCCCCAAGAACCTGACAACATTTTGTGATGTGATGCTGTTAATACCATAAGCCTGAAAAGAGCGGGGACTGTCTTGATACTTAGATTCACTTCCTGCAAAGAGAAAACAGATTCTGATTTAATTATCTTGTGGCTGTCTGTATTTGTCTGTTTTAGAGATGAGACTACTTTTACCATAACAAGAGATTGTTTCAAATCAAAGTAACTGTTTTTAAAAAATACCTTCAATATATTCACTTGGCTTTTAAAAATGTCAGTTTGAAGCATCCCTTAGCAGTCATGTAAAACAATTTTATATATATGTATGTATGGTATTTATAAATTATATATATATATGGCTTGAATTATTTTCAAAACTTTGTAATTATCAGCAGAAAACAGAACTCAGATGGAAAACAGTAACCTTAGAAAGCAGAGATCTAAACTCTGGAAACTTATGTTTGTTCCGTTAAAAATGACAATGTTATTGTCCAAAAATAAAATGAAAAGGGCCTTTAGAGTCAGAAAACCAGGACTTGGATCAACTGCATGACCATGGGCCAATCGTTTGCCACCCTGAAGGACTGTTGCTTCATTGAAAAAATGGTTATACAGGTTGAGTGTCCCTTATCTGAGATGCTTGGGACTATATGTGCTTCAGATTTCAGATTTTTTGGGATTTGGGAATATTTGCATTCCACTTACCAGATCAACATCCCAAATCTGAAAATCCAAAATCTGAAAATTTTTCAGTACTGATGTGACACTCAAAAAAAATGCTCATTGGAGTATTTTGGATTTCTGATTTTTGGATTTGGGATACTTAACCTGTAATAGCAGTACTCACCTCTTTGAGTTCTTGCATGTTTCAAATGAGCCATGGGTATGAAATACTCAGCGTAGAGTGCACACACATGACCTTTGACAGGGTCTCTCCCCCTGTGTACACTCAAGTCCTCAGACACTTTTTTAATTGTTTTAGTTCCTCCATTTGTCTTTCCACTGCTAAATCCCCAGAACCTAAAATAGTACTTGCCACTTCATAAGTGCACAAAAAGTACTTGTGGGAGTGAGGAGGACAGAGGGCAGGTAGGTGGGTTCTTGTTTTGTCTGATTTCCTCAGTATCCGAGTCTCCTGCTCTCTGCCTGGTCCCTTCATATTGATGACTTGGTAGTACTGCCTGCCTAAGAGCTTGGTTTCTGTTTCACTCCTGGATTACTGTTTCATGAGTCAACCATCTGGGTCTCAAATACCACAGCTCCCCAGCAAGCCCATCACCTTCCCAGGTGAAGTCCATGCTCCTTAGAAGTCACTCCCATCTCTAGATCTGGCTGGTGTGCCCTTTGATTAGGCACAGCTATACTCTGTAAAGGCAAAGGGTGTCATTACAATCATAGTTAGAAAAAGTGAGGGTTGCAGACGGTGGTAGTCATTAGTAGTCTTTACCAAATATTTCTCCCCCTTTCTGGGTACATAAAAGAGTTGCACTCCCCTGACCCCTTCTAGACAGATATGGCCATGTGAGTTGCTTTAACACCAACTTGTGAACATGAACAGACATGTCACTCTAAGCATAAGTGGTAAGAGGAGGATTTGCCATGTCCCCTTTGCCTGTCTTGTTCAACTTGGAAGCCAGTTTCTGTGAAAAAGCATTAGTATCACCATTGTGGGGGTAGCATTCCCTTGATCCAGGTCAGGAACATTGGGTTCTGCCCAGCTGTGGTTTAGGCCTCACCAGGAAAGTGTGGATTCTACAAGGATAGGAGATCAGGGGTCCATTCTCAGAAGCTCCAGACTGAGGTGTAACATGACCTTCAAGTCCTGATATTGAGAATCTTTCTGATGCCAGTACTTTATCTTTGACAAGTCATTCATGTATGATTTAAGAAAAGAGCTGAACAATTAGTAAGTAGGATGATATTTGTATATAGCATCTCAGAGATTACCAAACAGAGGAGTTTTAACTTGACTTCCAAAGTTTGAGTTGGAATTTTACACTTCTAAATTAGATTTAATAATTTTTCAAAGCTTCAGAAATAATAGGAAATTTATGAGGACCAGAAACCTCACGTCAATTACATCAAGATAAATGCCAATGAGAGAGGGGAAGAAAAATACATAAGCGTTACAAAAAACAGACACTTTCACACAGAGATACACACACAGACATGTGATCCATATATAAACCTTTTCTACTAAGCAAAATAGAAACCAAAAATTTTTTAAATTACATTAATAAATAAAAAGAAAAGAAAAACCAGATTTAATGCCAGGCTCCAGCCTGTGTCTCCTAAACAGCTTCAGGTGACTTCTGTGGTCATTTCCGTCTCCTATTTGAAAATGTGTTGTTGAACTAGATGACACCTACAGCCATGGAATTCAGAAGCCTATTGTCACTTTAAGGTGAGTGGGAACACATTTTGTTCTAGCTAGAAGACCAATTTAAATTAAACTGGAACATTTTGAAAAAAAATAAGCTTATTGATTCACTTATGCCTGACTCCTTCAAAACATCTTTTGAGTTAGGTTATGACAAGAGACATAAAAATAAAGTTAATAATAACATTGAATGCAAAAATTAGGTTCCAAGAAAGTACAAGAATGCGAATACACTTGCTGAAAGGGAAAATACAGCTGTGATTACATGTGAGATATGGCTGTAGGTTTCTTGAAAGTCAAAGTCAACGCAAAAAGTTTACCCATGACACTTGTATAACTCTTAGGAAAGTCCAAAGTTTTCCGAATGTTAAAGGCATTTAAAAAAGACTGTCCATATGGCACATTTTTAAAAAGAAAAGAGAAAAAGAAAGAAAACCTAAAGAAATAAGCAATATCTCTGAATAGGCAATTCACAGAAAGAGAAACCTAAATGGGTAGTAAATATTAAAAGATGCCCAAACTCTTTCAAAATTAGGACAATACTAATTAAATCATTGATAAAGTGTCAGTCTATAATCATCAGATCGACAAAAACTAAAAAGTTGCATAACATCAAATGCTGGTGAAGATATATAGAAGTGGAATCCCTGATACCTTGCTGGTGAGAATATAATCTAATAGAGCTATTTGGGAAAATAATCTCACTGAGTTTGCTGACATTTAGTATGGATATACCCAACAATCCAACAATTCTACTGCTGAATATACCCTCCACAAATCACTCAGGTGCTGAAGGATAAGGTGTGTTCATGTTCATGGTAGAGCTGTTACTGTTAGTAGACTTACCAGTGTATGAATAGCATGGCGTGTAATGGAATGTAAAAAGCAATCACTTATGCTTATATGTAGCATCATGAGTAGATATTTAAAAACAGTGTTGAATAAGAAAAGTTAGAAAGATACTTATACCACAGTATCATCTATGTAAATTAAGCACAGTGAATGCCAAAAATTTTTACATCTTCTGTGTGTGTGTGTGTGTGTGTAAAAGGTAGAATGGATGAACATATATATTATAAATATTACATATTTCATATATATTATAAAAGCTGACTGTGGTTGGAGGGGGCTGTGAGATTAGAGACAGAAGATAATAGAGAAAAAAGTAAAACCAAAGTAAATGAAACAAAATAGAAGCATTCTGTAGCTTGATGATGATAAAATGTCATGCAGTTCATGATCATCTTAAATTTTCTTATCAGAAGTCCATATTTAAAAAATTTTTCTGAACATTTAAAAGTTGAGGAAAAAACAAAATTAAGAACATGTGAACAATACCATAAGAACACCAACTCTATTTGAGAGCCTTCATGAAACCTCAACTTGAGTCTCATACGATGTGAACTTACGGTAGTTTTAAAGGATTAGTCTTTCTCACTTGGGGAGAGAAAATGTAATAATACCTCCTTACAGTTACTGCAGTTGTGGACAGAACTCATTCATTCGAGTTCTATGTTAGTCTGTTCTTGTGTTGCTATAAGGAAATACCTGAGAGGCTGGACACGGTGGCTCACGCCTGTAATCCCAGCAGTTTGGGAGGCTAAGACAGGCAGATCACCTTAGGTCAGGAGTTCGAGACCAGCCTGGCCAACATGGGAAAACCCTATCTCTACTAAAAATACAAAAACTAGCCTGGCATGGTGGCCCGTACCTGTAATCCCAGCTACTCGGGAGGCTGAGGCAGGAGAATTGCTTGAACCCAGGAGGCAGAGGTTGTGGTGACCCAAGATCGTGCCATTGTACTCCAGCCTAGGCGACAGAGCAAGACTAGATCTCAAAAAAAAAAAAAAGAGAGAGAGAGAGAGAAAAGAGAAAAGAAAAGAAGGAAAAGGGAAGGGAAGGGAAGGGAGAAGAAAAGAAAAGAAAAGAAAAGAAAAAAATACCTGAGATTGGGCAACTTTACAAAAAAGAGGAGTTTAATTCTCTTGAGGTTCTGGAGGCTGTACAAGCACAGCACCAGCATCTGCTTGGCTTCTGGGGAGACCTCAGGGAGCTTTTACTCATGGCAGAAGGTGAAGCAAGAGCAGGCATGTCACCTGGCAGAAGCAGGAGCAAGAGAGAAAGAGAGACAATGGGAGATACCACACACTTTTAAGCAACCAGATCTCACAAGACGTCACTCACTGTGTGGAGGACAGCCCCAAGCTATGAAGGATTTGCCCTGATGACCCAAGTACCTCCCACCAGGTATAACTGCTCAGTGGATTCTCCTTGCCCACTGCCTAGACAGAGCTGATTTATCAAGGCAGGAGAATTGCAATACAAAAAGAGACATTCACACAGAGCCGTCTGTACAGGAGACTGGAGTTTTATTATTGCTTAAATCAGTCTCCCCTAAAACTTGGGGATCGGAGTTTTTAAGGATAATTTGGCAAGTAGGGGCTCAGGAAGTGGGGAGTGCTGATTGCTTGTGTTGGAGCTGAAATCATAAGGCATCGAAGTGAGTTCTTCTTGGTGTCTACTGTTCATGGGTGGGACTGCAGAGCTGGCTGAGCCAGATTGCCAGTCTGGGTGGCGTCAGCTGGTCCATCCGAACAGAACATGGGGTCTGCAAAGTATCTCCAGCACTGATCTTAGGCTTTACAACAGTAATGCTATTCCCAGGAGCAATCTGGGGAGGTTCAGACTCTTGCAACCAGAGGCTGTATGGCTCCTAACTGTAATTTCTAATCTTGTAACTAATTTGTTAGTCCTACAAGGGCAGACTGGTCCCCAGGTAAGTAGAGGGTTTATTATCATCTTTATTTCAAAGTTAAACTATGAACTAAATTCCTTCCCAAGGTTAGTTTGGCCTACACCCAGGAATAAACAAGGACAGCTGAGAGGTTAAAAGCAAGATGGAGCTGGTTAGGTCAGGTCTCTTTCCCTGTCATAATTTCCTCAGTTATAATTTTTGCAAAGGCGGTTTCACAGGCTCCACCTCCAACACCAAGGATTATATTTCAACATGAGATTTGATGGGGACATATATCCAAACTTTATCAAGTCCTGATTTATATGAGGTCGTCCTCCTCAGCCCAGGACCTGGCACATAATGGTACTCAGAAAGTCTGTAGAATGAATGAATTAACATTTTAAAAGCATAGAATTATTATTCATATAGCTAAACCTTGGGACGATAAACCAAAAATAAAATTCAAAGGCCTCCCACAACCATTTGAATGGGCTCCCTCCTCAGCCAGGTGCTCTAAAATTTAACCTGAAAGACTGGCTCAGGCCATGACAGGAACTGGGGGGGTTGGACAGTCTCACGATACCCCTCCAGCATTAACATCAACACAGACTTTAAGTCTGGGGAGAAACATTTACAGTCTTTTGAAGCATGCTACTTGGAGGCTTCATCTGCATGATAAAACCGAGGTCTTCACATCCCCTATCATAACCCAGACATTCCTTTCTATAGATAATAACTCTTTCAACCAGCTGCCAATCAGAATATGTTTAAATCTACATAAAGGGTGAGTTGTCCCACCCTTCCAGATCAAACCAATGTAAATCTTACATGTATTGATTGATGTATTATGTCTCTCTGAAATATATAAAATTATATGCCCTTTATAAGTCATACACTTTGTTCTTGGTGAAATTTCAGGTTTTGGGAGGGAAGGGGGTGTGTGTGTGTGTGTGCGCGCGCATGTGTGCACGCGCATGTGTGTGCGCGCACCTATGTGTCTCCTTTCCTAGATTCCCTGGACAGGCATAGCCAGGGACCCTGGTTAAAGATTGATCCTGCAATCTAGTTAAATGATATATTCTAATAATTAGAACAAAATATTTTAATCATCAGAACAAAAAATTCCCCCAAACAACCTGACTATCCTAAGCTACAAAAACAAATTTGTGAGGTGCCAATAAGTTATATTTGCTTTATATGAACAGAATATTCTTCCCCAAAGATATTGAAGAGTTGTAAAGCCAAGTCTGGAAGATATACATTTGCGTAATGAAAACTAAAAGGACTTTTCATTTTAAGAAAAGACTTTTGCATAAAAAATTATATCTTGTAAATATATGAAAATATGTATTTATAAGCTTTTAATCAGATAAATCTTAAGCAACGGAAGTGTTTATAGGCTAAGTGTTAGAATCTATTTTGGTATGAAGACCACTGAGAAAAGGAGACAAAGCATCTTTGAAGTTAACCATATAAGCCCCTGGATAAAATAGATTCTAATTTATATAACTTTACAAAGTAAGGGGCATCTTCTAATGTGTAGTGTCAGGAAAATGTCTTTGTGATTAGATAGCTGGCTGCATGATGAGCATGCCCAGACACTCAGACGTTGAGGAACTGGATCATTCGATGGAGCAGAATAGACTGTGCTCAGAAATGACCTTCACAAGAACTTTAGATGTTGATTACCTTAGTTGAAAGGGCTCCAAGCAGGAAGAGTCATTAATTTTGGAAAAATTCAATCAATGATGTTTTTCACTTCTTTCAGCTGCTTCACACAGACTAATTATTTCCTTTTTAAAGCCTTGAGTTTTTCTGGCAAATTCTAATGTAGTAGAATGATAGCCCTTTCCAAGTGAGTGGGGGACCCTCACTTGTTGAACCTTGATCCCCAAAATCGGAGTCCCTTTTCCATCTTTTCCTTCTACTTTTGCTGTAAGGCTTAAATTCAGAATTCGAGTAACTAAATCCAATGATGAAGTCATAATACAGCTATCTAGACTGGAAGTTCTTCTGCTCTGAGTGGTTCATTATTATAGTTCTGTATTTGTCTTTAGCCTTATTTAAATCCCTTCTCTTGGGGTTTAAATCCACTACTTATCATTCTTCTATCCTAATAACCACTCATTTATTCATTTGACAAATATTTGTTAAATGTCCTTTATATGCAGGTTACATAGGAAGTACTCATTCCTAAATATTTTATTTAAACTTGCCAGTTTTAGTGGATGCTGTAGTTGGCGACCCAGATACTCCTTCAGAGCCAAGGTACTGTTTCCGCCAGCTGCTGGAATTGGTGGAAGCTGACAGCCCTCACTGCATCCCTTCTGGAAAATTGCCTTTGGCCAAAGGGAGCTGCCTCACACGAGGTCATGTGTCCTCCCTGGGCAGCCCACATCCAATGTCTGGCCACTGAGACTCATCCCCACTGCTTCAGTTTGGGCCAGTTCTGAAGGGCATCCCAGCTCAGGACTCCAAGATGCCCCTCCCACCTGATCCTTCTTCCTTCACTGCTGTCATAGTGGTTTTGCCCAGAGCACGACCCAGTGGAACTCTCCACAGATCTCCATCTCACAGTCAAACCTCCATGGAAGCAAATCTAAGTCAGAGTAAACCACGGCATTACTTGTCACAGCCGATCTTCACAGTCCCTGCTATTTCTATTAATATAATCATTTTTAGTATCCAGAGAAACAATGGATATTTGGGCTCCCAAAATATCCATTGCTTATCCGATGCCAGACATCCAAAAACAAAACAAAATCTCTGACATTTTCCCCCAAAACTTTGCAACCTAACTTAAAGCATGTGAGTGATTCTCTGCGTCCAGATTATACTTAAAGAGAATGATAAGATTAATGCTTTCTGCTAGTATCTTTTGAAAAGCAAACCATCATTAACTGGTCCAACCGAATGTTGCCAACTGATGCCTTCTCCATTGACCAACTTTCTGGGGAAAAAAAAAGTATAGCCTATTAGACTTTAGGTAGACTTACTGGTAGATTGTTTCACTAATGAGCAAAGCAAACATTGATAAGTGGCAAACCATTCACCTGGGTGTCTTTGTTTGTATTATGCAAATGAACTACTTCCTCTTGTCTCAGCTGTATTCTGCTTACTTAGAGTGAAGTTTAAGGCTGGGCTGAGAGAGGGTGAGAGAGCTCCACCCTGGAAGGCCCTTGCAAGATAAACAGCAGTTTGAGCAGGGGCACTCTTTGCTTTACTTGTAACCTATTGCTACATTGGGTTTCCAGAAATCATTTACTGATGTTTATTTGTTTGGGGGGATTTTTTTTGGGTATGTGCTTGAGGAAAATGAATACAAATCTAATACCTTTTCCTGTGGTAGAAAATTAAAGACTTTCTTTAACTTTTTTGTTAGAAATAATTATTTTATTTATGCTGAACTGCAGGGAAAACAGGATATGAAGTCCCAAAACATTTCTGCTTTCTTTCTGAGTATTTAATTCAGTTTATCAAATATCTATTGAGCATTAAATCTATAGGATTCTCCACACTTGGGGTACACCAGTGAACAAAACAGACACAAGCCCTGCCCTGAGTTCTACTTTCTTTGCTCTACTACCCTGTGGGAGAGAGAAGGAGGTGTGAGGGAAGGATGCAGACATGATGTGCAGCATATTTCCAGGTTTTCAGCACAAGCCTGCTTTTAATTATTCTGTCCTGTTCTCAGACCACATAACTCACTTATGTCCTTAGATTATACGGTCACTTTTATTTTGACTAACGAAACGTGATCTTTGGTGTAAATAAGACTGAAAATTCTCACCTCTTCTTCATCTGAAAATATTGCTGGGGAGACGAGGGGCTGAAAGGTGAAGGGAGGGAACTGGTATTTATTGAGCATTTAGTACACTCCATGTGCTTTACATGACATGCATTTAATCTGCACAATCTACAAGCTGGATATGACTTTTATCCCTACTTTATGTATGAGAAAACTGAGACTGAGAGGTTGACTAAGTAACTTTGCAGAGATCACACAGGAAGTAAGGCACTGACCGGGGACGGAGCTCAGGGCCCCTGCCTTCTCCCTTGAGGTGCTGACTCTGTGGGAGGCTCTCAGGTAGAAGTATCACACTTCCGGTCTACCGAACTTGTCAGCATACCTAGAGCTTGAGAAAGAATTTTTTTAATTCAGTGAACACTTATGCAGGTTTTGAAACCAGTGTGCTTTAAAATGAACTTGAGCAATAGAGCCTTCTGGGCCTAAGAAATTCAGAAGAAAAGTATTGCAAAGATTTGTGTAACAGTTAAGCCTTTCTTCATGATGATAGCCACAAACCTCCCCAGAGGTCATCTGCTGTGGCCTCTTAGATTCTTCTACAGAAGCTTCTCCCAGAGAATATACACGAGGTTTTCTGTGCATCCTACCCATCCAGCCACTTCTCCCCCATGTATCTTTGAACTGGGAACAATTCCACACTTAAGTAGGGCAGTGTGACAAGAAAAGACTAATGATAACAGGTGAGGCTGCTCACCAGCGGCTGCTTTGGTGGGCTGGGAAACTTGTTTTGGAGAAGTTATTTGAACTAGTAATTTATTTCTATTCAAAATGAACAACTCTGAATACCACTGTAGATTTATATTGCTTTGATATTTTAAAATTTTTTGTTCTTTCTCCTTCTAATAAAATTTAAGGCTAAATATCTGTCTCTAGGGAAAAGAAGTTATTCAGTCATACTGGAGAGGAATATGAAAGGGAAGGCTTGAACTGTCGTTAGTCAGATACTTAAATCTGCTGATAGCATGTGTTCATTGCTCTTCAGTCTTAAAGCTGGAAAATTAATGAATTTTCTGAAGCCAAAGGAAGGCGAACTTTTATTTTTCATGGGAGAATTAAAATATTAACATCTATACAATATTATTTGTTTACCTTTATATATCTTGATTTGTTCCACAAAGAATTTGGAGTGGCTTATAAGAATTGTTAGCTCAACAGTGGGATAGATTCATGGATAGAGATATAAATAAAAATTAGTATCATTGTATGATTTTTGTTATAGTATGCTATGCAATTATTGACATTAAGCTGATATTCCTAAAAGCAGAAGCAAAGAGGAATACTGTATATTATGTCATTCATATTTTGTCCTGAAAGAATAAAATTCTTCAGTGAAGCAAAGATTTTCCTGACACTTAGGTCTGACAAGGACATTTTATCTGACATGGCCAGTGTTTTTCGATGACATTCTGACAAAAAAGTGAAGGCAGGTGTCATGGGAAACTTTTTAAAATTTTCCCTGAATGCAAACTGAGGATATAATGACCAAGTCCAACTCAATGGAAGCAATGTTCTGGATAAATTAGAAAGTGTCAGGTCAACATACACAACTTGCTAGTAGTCTACCTTAATTTCCAGAGTAAGGATATCAAAATCATAGCCCATGGCCCAGCAGCTTTCTCAACCCAACTTAGGGTGTGTGGATCCGTCATAGAACTCTTCTCTGCTTAGACCAAACTGGGCTCAGATCCATTTCAAAACAGTGCTCTTGGTCTTCACTACCAATTGATTAGAGATGGAAAAAACTGAAGCCTGTTTTTTATCATGACAGAACTGTCTAGGGCATCAATATGCACTTCAAGAGACAGCACAGGCCTCTGAAGTTGTACACACCATTATCTGTGTAGGTCTCGAAGTGTTTTTCCAGTGTGGGACTTCAGAGCTTTCAATCCACGAAAGACTCACCGTAAGGAATGCATTGACCGCACGTCCTTTAAACACTTTTCTTTAATATTTGTGTCAAGAGCTTTCACTAAAAGGTGAGCAGCAAACAGTTCAAAGGCATCTTCTGGCAAGAGTCTGGGCCCAGTGTTCTGTGCTGTTAATCAAAGGCAGAGCCGTATGAACTAAAAGATCAAAGCGCACCATCCACCGACACACTCTTTAGAACTTAGAGCCTGTCCCGGGCTGGCACCTGGCATCCACCTGCACCTGGTGAGGGCGGGGTAGAACCTCTGCAGGACCAATCAAAAATACTTCTGCAGTATCTACGGGGTGCCAGAAAATGAGGATATGATGTTGAACAGGTGCTTATCCAGATTGGCCCTAGGCTAATAATTACACTATAATTAATTACTTTTTTGGTCTTTTTGTTTGTATTTATTTTTATTAATATACAACAATTGTACATATTTTGGGGGGATATGTGATATTTTGATACCTGCATACAATGTGTAATGATCAAATCAGAGTAATTGAGATACTGTCACCCCAAACATTTATCTTTTCTTTGTGTTGGGGACATTACAATTCTTTGCTTCTAGCTACTTTGAAGTGTACAATAAATTTTTGTTAACTATAATTTGCCTACTATTCTATCAAATACTAGAACATATTCCTTTTATCTGACTTTCCTTTGTACCCCTTGACCAACATCTCTTCTCCCCCACTAATCACTATGTTTGTTATTTGCTGTGAAGGATAAGGACAGCTGGACTTGTCCTTAAAAGTGGGCTAAGCAGGCCGAGGCGGGCGGATCATGAGGTCAAAAGATCGAGACCATCTGGCCAACATGGCAAAACCCCGCCTCTACTAAAAATACAAAAATTAGCTGGGCGTGGTGGCGCGCGCCTATAGTCCCAGCTACTTGGGAGGCCGAGGCAGGAGTATTGCTTGAACCCAGGAGGTGGAGGATGCAGTGAGCCGAGATCATTCCACTGCACTCCAGCCTGGGCAACAAGAGCAAGACTCCGTCTCAAAAAAAAAAAAAAAAAGGTGGGCTAAGTATCTTCCAGAACACAAATAAAAAAGAACAGACATGTTTCCAAAATTCTCACCAAGTATAGCCAAGTATACAGCATTGATTTTCATAGTCTTTTACAGATTGATAATCATCTTATTAGTTTAGGAATAAATATGTTGTTTATATTATAAGCAGATCTCTATTTATCTTGCCAGCTTAGGACTATAGAAATATGTTCGTTATGACTTTGGTCATAAAATGGTTTTTTGGTGGAATTCAGAGAATAGATTACTCACACAATCATCACAAGTAGATTCATTAAAGTTACTTTTAAATATTTAATAGTTACCATCAGATAAATCCGCAAGTGGACAACTTTTAAGGAATTCAGTGTTTCATAATTTTACGATGGTTAGAAGCATCTTATAGCAATGGGGACAAAAATGTGTGGTGGCTGTCATCTGGTCCTTTCTATTTCTCCATGAAGTATGAGAAACCTGCACTGAAAAGGAAAAAGAAATGTCAGAGAGTTGAGGAGAATAGAGCACGTCGAAATTATTATTGTGATTTGTCCTCTTTACACAAAAGCAGAGAAAGCCTCTGACAACTGCCTACGTTGACTAATTTAGTGCTTGAAACTTTTAACCACAAACAAATATCCAAAGTGCACTACCCATTTGAAAGGAAGACTGTAGGGTCGGACTGTCTGGATTTGGATCCAACTCCTTCACTTACTAACTGTGTGGACCTGGGCGCAGATCAGTTTCCTTACCTCTGTAAGGAAAACCCTGTGCCTCAGTTTCCTTATCTCTATATTGAGGTTAGTAATAGTCCTTACCTTAGAGAGGTTATTTAAATATCAAATGATTGCATATGTAAATGCTTATAATAGTACCTGGTAAACAATAAGCAAGCATTAGCAATCATGATTTGAGGTACCCCAACAGCGCAGGACACACTAGAGCTAAAAATGAACATTCAGAATAAATGACCCCAATGGAAACAGAAAGAATTTTTTTAAATAAGAAAACTTTTAGAAACTACAACTTGGTATTACTAAATTAGTTTTCACAGAACATTGAGAGGATATTGCAATCACAATATGAGAATATAAATAAGGCCAGGCCCGACGGCTCATACCTGTAATCCCTGTACTTTGGAAGGACGAGGCAGGAGGATTGCTTGAGCTCAGGAGTTCAAGACCAGCCTGAGCAACATAATGAGACCCCCGGTCTATAAAATAAATTGTTTTTAATTAGCTGGCCTTGATGGCACATGCCTGTTGTCCCAGCTACTCAGGTGGCTGAGGCAGGAGGATCCCTTGAGTCCATTAGGTCGAGGCCACGGTGAACTGTGATCATGCCACTGCACTCCAGCCCGAGTAACAGAGTGGGACCCTGTCTCAAAAAAAAAAAAAAAGCAGGAGCAATCTGTTAACAAGATAGTCAAAGAAAATTTATAGAATAAAAAGACAAATGTCAAATACGTAGACCAGTTTAGAGGACCCACAGCAGACAGCCTGCTGCTCAGCAAGACCAGCTTTCTCTTTCTCTTCCTCTTGTGCCACAGCCAGACTGCATTTCCCAGGCCCCCTTTGCAGCTTGGGATAGCCAGTGGAACCTGAAAAGGAGTATGTCTCATGCCCAGGCCTGGCCCCTGAAGCTCTCCCCGGTGCCGTTCTGTGTTGTGAGGCTGTGGTGCAGTTATACAGCGGCAGATGTTTTTGCAGTGGCTGGGGGATTCTTTGTGTGGAAGTGTCAGAGTGGGGGCTGGCCCGTGGGCAGAGGTGTCAGTCAGAACCATCAGTGCTGCTCTGAGGAGCCTGAACTTTACTTTGGGACCATGGAGATCCACTAAAGTGTGTGCTCTGTGTAGACAGGGGTGTAACAAGCAGATGTGCATTTCAGAACATTCACTCCCTTGGCTGGGGGAGGATACTGAAGAGGCCAGGAGAGGTGGGAATGGCGCTGAGGCTGGAAGCAGTTAGGAGGCTTTGGTAATCACCAGGTGGAAAGGAATCGGGCTTGAAATGAAGTAGTGTTAGAGGGATGAAAGGGAGAGATAGATGCCCAAGGACATTGTAGAGTCAACTGTTCTGTTGGGTGTGGGGAGCTGAGATGCCACAATAAGAAATAAAGGTGGATACAGATGTCATCACATTTGGAGATGCATCATGACTTTGGGTGCTTATGCTCATGCCTGCTATTTTCTCTGAGTAATTAGAAAAATTTTTTTTAATTTGTTTGGTTTTGTTTTGTTGTTGTTTGAGACAGGGTCATGTTCACACCACTGAACTCACCCAGGCTGGAGTTCAGTGGTGTGATCATGGCTCACTGCAGGCTTGACCTCCTAGGCTCAAAGGAACTTCTCACCTCAGCCTCCCAAGTAGCTGGGACCACAGGCTTGCACCACCACGACCAGCTAATTTTTTTTATTTTTATTTTTTGGTAGAGACAAGGTTTCACTATGTTGCCCAGGCTGATCTTGAACTCCTGAGCTCAAGCAGTCCTCCTGACTCAGCCTCCCAAAGTGCTGGGATTATAGACATGAGCCACCATGCCTGGCCCAGAGGACTGTTATCAGCCCCCTCTCCACTGCCAAATTCTACGCTCTATCCATCCCAAACTATGGCTATTTCGTTTATTGCTGCCCTTGTAGGTACTATTGCTCCATCTGAAATATGCACATCCCCTTGATAATCTAGAAAGTTTCTAAACAGCCTTTTACCTACATCAAGTCTTCTGGGAAGGCTTCTCTCACTTCAGAAAAGCCCAGCTGTAGCCCCTTTGAGCCTTTTCTATCCCATGCCCTCTCCCTTCTGGTGGCACTTATAAAAGTGGGGTCACCATGCTCATGACCTCTTTACAACTAGACAGACAGCGTCTGATGGCAGGCAGGGATTTTTTTTTTTTTTTTTTTTTTTTTAAGACAAAGTCTTGCTCTGTCTCCCAGGCTGGAGTGCAATGGCGCAATCTCTGCTCGCTGCAACCTCCACCTCCCGGGTTCAAGCGATTCTCCTGCCTCAGCCTCCCGAGTAGCTGGGATTACAGGTGCACATCACCACAACCAGCTAATTTTTACATTTTTAGTAGAGACGGGGTTTCACCATGTTGGTCAGGCTAGTCTCAAACTTCTGACCTCAGGTGATCCACTTGCCTCGGCCTCCCAAAGTGCTGGGATTACAGGTGTCAGCCACTGTGCCTGGCCGGAGGGATTTTTTTTTTTTTTTTTCATCCTTGTGTTTCCAATGACTAGCCAAGGGCCTATGATTAATAGGTGTTCAGTAGACATTTGATGAATCAGCTAATTCATTAATGAGAATAAAGGGACAGGAAAAAGATGTGGATCTTGAAGTAGTAACATCCCCACCTCCTTTCACATGAGAATAGAGGAGCTAAGGAGCAACTCCTGAAGGGACCAATAGCATGGAAAATTTGATAAATAAAGTTGGAAGCAAAAAATATATACATTCCACACAGTTGTATGATTCCTGTACTTTTTGTTTTCTCAACTGCTTCATTCCTTCCTCTTTTGGCCTTGTGCTTGAAGGCTGGCACTACAGCAACTGTCTCGGAATATGAGGGGACCTTAAATTTGGAGGCTGGCTCTGGAAAGGGAGAGCCTAAAGATAGTAGGCACCTAGGCCCCTGGATACCAAAGAACCAAAATACCAGCACGTAACTGCCCAGCTCTGGACAGCTTTTCTTGAGGGTTGCATCTCTATGTTTAGGCCACTATTAGTTTGGGTTTTCTATTGTAAACAGCAAAACCTAACACTATGTAGAATGGCTTGCCTTCTGATAACTGCCATAAGTGCCCTCATGATTCTTTATCTTTTTAAATTTTATTCATTTATTTTTACACAGAGTGTCACTGTCACTCAGGCTGAAGCACAGTGACACGATCATGGCTCACTGCATCCTTGACCTCTCAGGCTCAGGCATTACCCCAACCTCAGCCTTCCAAGTAGCTGGGACCACAGGCCTGTGCCACCACACCCGACTAATTTTTAAACATTTTTTCATAGAGACAGAGTCTTCCCATGTTGTTCAGACTGGCCTTGAACTCATAGGCCCAAGAGATCCTCCCTCCTTGGCCTCCCAAAGTGCTGGGATTACAGGTGTGAGCCACTGCACCCAGCAACCCTGATGATTCTTAATCTGATTTTACTTTTATTTTACTATGTCGGCTTCTAAGCAAACACTACACTAAACTGTGTGGCAATCAAAGTAAAATCAGATTAAGAATCATCTGATTAGAAACTTCCATCTCAATGGAATATTTAGAGAAATGGTGTGTAACCCTGCATCACGTCCTGTGGTCGAGTCTGTTACAAGAAAACAAGACAATTATGCTCCTTGTGGATCACAGACATGCTCAAGTTCTAGAACAGAACTTGCCTCATCTTGTAAGTAGTGCAGATCATGACTTGCCCTTTTTACATCTTCAGTCATTAGAAAGTCAGCCAGATATGGGAGTCTAAGAATCCTTCTAACCTTTGGAGCTCTTCTCTTCTCCTCTACCTCCCTGTCCGTGCATGATCCAACTCTGTCCTGCTACTACTGTTCCCTTGCTCCGGTGAGGAGACTCATTCGCCTGAAGGTTCCTATTCCTGGGAGGGTGGTGGACACTGTCATTCTTCAACTTGAAACAACTACTAAACAAACCCATCTCTATCATGGGAACATAAATCCCACTCATGGCATAACTTCCATTTGTTATTATACAAAAAGTTTCTACTTCCACTAGAGTGAGGAGAGGAATGAAGTCAAGAGGAGCCTGGAGCGCAAGTGGAGTCTAAAGAGATTCAGTGGCGGCTGGGCGCAGCGGCTTAGGCCGGTAATCCCAGCCCTTTGGGAGGCCAAGGCGGGCAGATCACAAGGTCAGGAGTTCGAGACCATCCTGGCTAACATGGTGAAACCCCGTCTCTACTAAAAATATTTTTAAAACTTAGCCAGGCGTGATGGTGGGCGCCTGTAGTCCCAGCTGCTCAGGAGGCTGAGGCAGGAGAATCGCGTGAACCCAGGACTCGGTAGCTGTCACTCCCTTCCCACGTCCTGTAGCAAGGTTTCATCAGAAGCAGCGTTTCTTCTTCTACCTTTGAATAATCCAGTTCGCATTTTGCATATTGATTCAAAAGTCAGAAAAGTAAAAAAGAATATAAAAAATGACATATTGAGCATTGAACTATCTGAATCAAAAGCATATAGTGGTTGTATAGGAATTGTTATTTTTTCCCCCGTCACTGGTTTTGGTTTTTTTTGCCTTTCGTTGCATGAGAATAAAACACTTTCACAGAGCAATTTGGAAAGTTCACAATTGCTGGGCATGAAAAATGATTTTCATTTTTGGACAGATGTGATATATCTTCAGAAGCCATTTATATCCAACTGCTGTGCCAGTTTTTGAGAAATCTGACTTAAAAAAAATTGTAGCCTGATACAAGACACGACAGGTTTCTGTACAGAGCCTTTGCTAAGCCTTCCTGCTTGGATTCAAAGATAATAACTCTATGGCATACAAATACCTTGCAAAAATAGGTATTTTTTGTTTATACCTGAAAAAATATAACTAGATATGCAGTTTTACAAAGAGATGGCAAGTTGATATTTATTTTATAGAAGAACTGGACGTAATAACTTTGTTGTTACTTGGGGTGTGTGTGTGTATGTGTGTGTGTGTATTTATTTATTTATTTATTTATTTATTTATTTATAGGGTTTGGTTCTATTTGGGGCATCAGGCATCCACTGAGGATCTTGGCATGTTATCTCCTATGGATGGGAAGGGAGGGGCTACTGTATGTCATAAAGTTCAGTGGAAAAATCCCAGTGGGGAGGAGTCCAGACAGAGGAAACAGCCAAGCAGGATTTGTTAGTGACTGATTCCAGTTTTAAAAAATAGTTTATGTGATAATTAAGCAAATGAATAGTCATATTTTCTAAATGTGGGTTTTTAGCTTGCCATTGACAGAAAACGAAGCTGCAAAAAGGGGAACCACTCTTACATGCAAAATAATAGAAAGAAAACTCAAGATTACCTAAAAATACAGACAGGTTGAGTTCCTGAGTGAATGCTGACTAGCTTCCACAGTGTTTGTGCAATAAGTATTTATAAATCCTTGAGATAAATCACCACTAAATGACCAGATAGCAAGCCAATACACACACACACACACACACACACACACACACACACTTCCCTTTTGAGAAAACTTTAGGGTTTTATTCTGAGGCCTCACAGCAGTGAAATGGTTTATTTATTTATTTATTTTTATTTTTATTATTTGTTTTTTTGGGACGGAGCCTTGTTCTGTCGCCCAGGCTGGAGTGCAGTGACACAATCTCGGCTCACTGCAAACTCCGCCTCTTGTGTTCAAGTGATTCTCCTGCCTCAGCCCACCCCGCCTCCCGCCCCCCAGTAGCTGGGATTACAGGCGCCCGCCACCACGCCCAGCTAACTTTTGTATTTTTTAGCAGAGACGGGATTTTGCCATGTTGGTCAGGCTAGTCTTGAACTCCTGACCTCAGGTGATCTGCTAGCCTTCGCCTCCCAGAGTGCTAGGATTACAGGCATGAGCCACTGCACCCGGCCTGCAATGAAATGATTTTAAGGAAGTAACAAAACAGCACAAGGGGAAACGTGGGGGTTGGAACCCAAATGCTCCCTTAAGGGTTACTCACTTTTCAGCCACTCTTCAGTCCTTGACCTTTCAACCCTTCCTGTCAGCATCTCCTGGAGCTGCCCCGGGAGCACGAAGCCCTGCCTCTGTCCTAGGCTCCAAAGTCCATGATTATTCCCAGGGAGTCTTTTCGAAATATCTGACTATAATGAAGATAATATGTGTTACCAGGGTTATTCTTGTATTGAGTGCTTAGCATGGGCCAGGTGCTACATCGATAGTTTTAACCTGTGTTATCCCATTCACTCCTCACTACAGCCCTATTTCTATACAATTACTATGTTTCTTATTCAGTTAAACATTGCACTTCATAGAACACTGCATTATTCCATGAAGTATCTGGGTGCAGTGGCTCACACCTGTAATCCCAGCACTTTAGTAGGCCGGGGTAGGAGGATAACTTGAGGCCAAGAGTGCAACATCAGCCTGGAGAGCAGAGTGAGAACTTGTATCTACAGAAAAAGTTTAAAAATTAGCCAGGTATGGTGCTAGTTCCCTGTAGTCTCAGCTATTTGAGAGGGTGAGGTAGGACGATCACTTGAACACTGGGGGTCAAGGATGCAGTAAGCTGTGATTGTGCCACTGCACTCCAGCCTGGGCAACAGAGCAAGACCCTGTCTCAAAAAAAGAAAAAAAAAAAGCCAGAGTTTGGGTAGGGAACAGAGGCACTAATTTTTCCAGGGACATGTAACTCAAAAGGGTTGATAAGTTAGACTGCTTGTGATAACTATGATTAACACTCCTCCAACTGTGATTGCAAAAATTCAACCAGGTGAAGTTCCACAGCTGGAGTAGCACTCTTAGAGTGACTTCCGTTCTTATCAAGAAACAAGTAACTTTATACTGGTTGGTGAGGATAGAGTGGTAGTTTTCTTGGGGACAAGGAAAAGAGAGTATTAATGAAGAAATGAGAAATGAAATGGTGCTTCCCATGGAGAGAAGAGAATGCTGGAATTTCAAGTGCTTCTTGGAGTTTTTCTAAGAGAAAACTGGAACAACTCATTTTCTGTTCTTTCAAACACAATTTAGCCCTGCCCTGGCCCTAAAAGACAAACAGAATGCAGGAGCTTTGCTAGTCTCCCATGGTTGCTCTTTTCCCTGTAATCAAAATGACAAGAGAAGAATACTTGATAAAATGAAGATGTGGCAAGAACTTATGTCCATCATTAGGCATTAAAGATGGGATAAAAGGAACTAATACTTACAGAAAGCTGAGTAGGGTAGCATTTCTTGGCCTCAGTGCTGTCATGGTCTAGTGGAATGGACAGAGTGGCACAGGGATACCAATGTAATCAGTAAAAGTGAAGTACAAACAACTAGACTCACAGAGGAATGAGTAATTTTCTCTTATCTGGAAGCCCAAGGAAAGCACCATTTAGAGATTACATATGAACCAAGCCCTCTACAAAAGGGTTCCTGGGCATCTGTGTCAAAAACAGACAGATTAAAAAAATTACCAATGCATTTGATGCAGAACTACTGGAAGAGGTTAGAGAGTGAGAAACTGGATTTTGAAGCTGTAGCTTTTAGGCTCCCTGAGACCATGGAGCACTTGATTGCTGTGGGCCGGGTGTGATGGAGAAGGCTCCTATCAGAGCAGCTGCAATAGGGATGGGAAGGAAGACGCTAAAGACACAGATGCACTTGACGGGAGGGACAGGAGGGAGAGGATGCAAAAGGGGACCTGCTAAATTGTGAACTCCCAAGGGTGGGCACTGACCTATCTCTGCATCCCAGAGTGCCCAGTATGTGACTCACACAACATGCCAGCAGTATAGATACTTGTTGAATAAATAATTGAACTGGGTAACTATATTTTAAAAATTTGGAAAACTGGGCAGCTGGGGAATAGAGTATCACTAAAACACAAAGAAATTCAGAAGGAAAAATGTTTAGAGAAAAAAAGTGAATTCAGTCTTAGACTTTTTCGGTGTAAGTAATTAAACATAACAATTCAAAGATTCAAACATCTCAGAAGTCTGTCTAATATGCAAAAGAAAATCAAGTCATAGGGCCCTCCTAAATTCCAATATTTTGTCACCCCCTCCTATTTCATTTGTATGTGACCAGGAGACTAAAACATGCATTATGCTCCCAACAGGTTAAATCTATTCTGGGATCCACTGAATGCCACTAGCGGGTCTGCTCGAGAGAATTCCTGATTGAATGACAACGGCACTAAGAAAGGTAAGTCATGGTTGGGAAGCATCAGGGAAGAATGGAGCCCAGATATCCTAAATTAAAATATAAAAGGCTAACGTTATTGGGCATGTACAGCTAAATTTCCGACATCCCACTATGCCTCCCAAATCCAGCACATTCCACGTAACACACACACACACACACACACACACACACACACACACACACACTCTTCCCTCTGAGGCAATCAATGGGCCCAAACTGACTTTTTATGGAACCATAATATAGAAAGAAATGCCCATGCCAAAAATGTCAATGCCCGATAATTTATCAGAAATCAATGCTCTATTCTATGTCCCCAAGCTCAACACTAATATTGTAACCTCTTAAATGTGCCTTGTTGTCTGCAGCTTGAATTCCTTTGTGGTTTCACATACATTATTTGGATGAAGGCTGAAACTCTCATACACTGGTTGTTATAGACTGTGCAGCTGAAATTAATAGAATAGAGACGCACTCTGGTGATTCACTATTTTACCTCTTCTGACTCATAATTTCTCTCTTTTGTTTTTTCACATTATTGATCAGTGAATATTCTAGTAGTGTAATTCATCTGTATTTCAAGGCTAAAAACAGAACAGTAACCTTGACTGGGGAAAGGGGCTGAATAATCTTAACATCCAGGTGTGAAGAACAGGTTAATTTGGAAGAGAAAGGGGAAGAAGGGGCTCCCCGGGAGAGCAGGAGGAAGGCAGAGGGCCTTAGGGGTGGCTGTTCCCCGAGCGGTTCGGTATTTATACCATGTGCTCTGTCATATCCAGGAAACAGGAAAAGAAAAGCAATCATTGGGAAAAATATTAATACCATAGAGAGGAGAACTGTGTTTCAATTACCTCAATTCCTATGATCCTTCATTAGTAATGGAAGATACATCATCCACAATAGAGAAAACATAAGTGCCTCCGAAATATAAAGTTGTCTATTTCTCTGAAGTCAAAATGACAACATTTTTGCTTATAGCAGAAATGCCTACTAACTTACAAATGAACCATCTGTAAGAATTATTTGTTTAATTATGTGACCCTCAGTTACTAATATGCCCTGGACACTGTAGCTTCTGTGGATTCCTCCGAAATTATCCTGACTATTATAATCTGCTAAGCTCTTACATCATACACCAAGACTCAAGTCAGACCATCGGTTCTTTGACACTTGTTTGTCTTCAAATCATCTTACCAAATACCTGACCATCTTCCTTCCTTAGAGCCTGAGGCTGTACCAGTCCTGGCATTCATATAGACCATTAATATACCCACACAGTGCCTTTATTTTTCTGTGCACAAATGAAGATAAACACACTTACGAAATTAGCAGTTTATGACCATTTCCAGCATCCAGTTGCTGCTCCCTATCTCTTACATCCCCCTGCCCAGCCCCTCTGCCTTCCTGTATTCTCTCCCTCTATTAAAACAATCACAGATCTGATGTCATCAGTTTTTCTTTGATGGAGACACTTTCACCCCAAATGCCACCTCTTTCAAACTTTCCCATTCAATACCTTTTATCTCTACCTGTAAAATGAAAGTCTTTGTTCTCTGTTTAGAGTTGAAAGAATTTCTTAGCTACACATTAAGCAGAAATAACTATAAATGCTTTCAAGATAAATCTGTTAGCTTTCAAAAAAAAAAAAAGAGATAATATTAAGCACCTGAAAAAGAAGATGGGTCCAAAAAGAAATTACATCCTTGGGCTCCTGCCTTCTTTTCTCTCTTTTCTCCTATCCCTTAAATCTCAGTCAGTCAATTCCCAGTCCTGTGCCTGAGGATGCCCAGGTGATCTGGACCCAGGGCCAATTCCATGGCACCCTGCCCGTCTCTACCCAGAGCAGAGGATCCAACTACAGCCCTGAGGAGTTCCATTAGAACCAACTGGGAAGCTTTTATCAAACTATTGTTTCCTCCCAGTATATTCCCCCATCATTTTAATATGTTACCACGGGGGTCATGGTTCTCTAAGACTTCTCTTATACCACCCTGATGAAGAATCAGGGCTCAAAGCCTGTTAGGGGAGGAAAGGAAGGAGTGATGTTTGTGGCTGTTCCGTGGCCTAGTAATCACACAGGAGCACTTCAGATATACGATGCACATTCAGTTGGCCTTGTATCAGCATCCAGAAGACTCAAGACAGTAGCAACAAAGAGACACGCAGAGACTCTTCACGGACTGGGAAGGGGAGAGAGATAGTGACCTGGCAGTGTAGAAAGACATCAATAGATCCCTGAACTATGGGCATATTCTCTATTGAGGTCTCAAGTATTGATATGCATGGACATCAATATGACCATGCTGATTAAATAATAGTTGACCCCGAAATAATGTGGAGTTTAGGGGAACCAATCCCAAAGGGTCACAGTCATCGTGTTTAATTTTTGACTCTCCAGAAACTTAACTACTAATAATCTGCTATTGACTGGAAACCTTACCAATCACATCGTCATTGAACGCGTATGTTGTATGTTATATGTAATATGTATCACACATTGTATTCTTACCAGAAAGTTAGCTAGAAGAAAAAAAGTATGATTAAGAAAATCATAAGGAAGAGAAAACATATTTCATTAAGTGGAAGTGGAGTGGGTCATGATAAAGGTCTTTATCCATATCCTCACGTTGAGTAGGCTGAGGAGGAGGAAGAGATGGGTCTGGTCTTGCTGTCTCGGGGTGAGGGCAGCGGGGGAGAGGCAGAAGAAAATCCACTTGTAAATGGACCCGTGCAGTTCAAACCTGTATTCTTCAAAGGTCAAATGTATAGCACATCAGAAAACCTGTTAACATAGACAGGCAGGTAGATGCTTACTTACAAAGTACAACAGAAGTAGACTAAAAGTTTGGTTGCTTAAAGTAATTCGGAAAGTGGTGGCAAGGTGGCATAATTTTTCTATCTCTCCAACCACCCCATGGAAACAGAGCAACTAAGATAACAAAAGCAAAACCTCCCAGACAACATCTCCAATAAAGCAACGGGAAAACATATCGCTATAAACATCCTTCCCTGTAAATCCCTCCAAATATGTGTGGGTTGGAATAAACTACTGGTGAGAATAAGACCTGTATAGTGTCTTCAGCACATCAGAGGAAATGAAAAGAGGACAAAGGGACTTCTGATGGCCCCAAGAGGCAGAGAAACAAAAACAGTTCACAAGTACCCACTGTAAGTCTTGGTGGGCCACTCTGGGAAGGGCAGCTGAAACCCCTAAGTCCTGCTGCCTCCAACTTGTGGGTGAACACAAGAGAATCAGCTTGTGTTGGAGCAGCCTGTGCCCCATGGACCCTAAAGGGACCCGTAATAGCCATCTCCTCCACAGCAAAACCCCACATTGAGGAGAAACTACTGGCATAGAATCCAAATTGAGCAGGAAATAGACAAATAGTAGCAAAGGAGGCAAAAGAAAGAAGACGCAGATACAAGTGGAGGGAGGAGCAAAGAGCCAACAGATACCAGATACATATTTGTAAACACATCCAAAAATAACAGAAAAGGCAGCTCTAAATCTCTAGGGCTGGGAAGCTATCCTGGTTCACTCTTCTCTTTTAAGAGTACAGGAAAACTCATCTCACTTCAACATTAAAAAAGAAAAAAATGGCCATCGCATCTATCATAAAGAAAAATGGATTGAGGAATGTAATGTCTCTGCAGACAATAAAAGCATGCCAGAAAGATCTGCAAACAAAACAGAAGAAAATGTAGCCTCATATTTTAAATCAAGCTGAAAAAAAAGATAGCAGCTTTTAAAGAACAGCATAACCCAGAATTTTAAGAACTCAAAAAGAAGCTAATTTGAAAAAACAAAGACTTGAAAAGGAGTTTATAGAAATAGAAAAATATTAGAGTTGAAGGAAAAACTTATTTCGAAATTTTAATCTAGACTAGAAGAAACAAAATAGTGAATGAACACCACAGAAAGTTCCTTAAGAAAAATAGAAAAGGAAAGAATGAATATTTTTAAAATAAAAAGATTTAAAAATATATATGAAAAAGGCATAGACAGTAGGAATAGGAGAACCAAAGAACATGAAATAGAAGTTCCTAAAAAAGAAAATCAATGTAATGAAAGAACAAATATTATCAATTATAATTCAAAACCTGCTTTTCTGACCTAAAAATATACTTGCCCAACATTTGAAAGGACATACCTGGTGGAATTGGCCCAGAATGGGCCACATATAAACACAGTCTAGTAAAATTATTGACCCAGAATGGGCCACATATAAACATAGTCTAGTAAAACTATTGACCTTTAAATAAAAGGAAAAAAGGGGGTTTTTTTGGCACTAATTAAAAGGTCAGTATCCCTTATAAGAGAAAGAAAATCAGATTGTCATCAGACTTTTTGACAATGCTTTATGCCAGAAGACAATGGTATAAAATATTTAAGAAATATTAAGGAAAGCAGATGTGAGCTAAAGATTTTATACCCAGCAACATTGATCTTTAAATACCGTAGTCACAATTCTTAATAAACATACAAGAACTCAGGGAGTAATGTTCCTATGAGCCTTTCCTGGGGAATTTATGGAAACCAAGCCTCGGAAAACCAATATGACTAAAGAGACATCGACAATAGAACTGGCGGTGAACATTAAGTAGACATTTTTGTGTAACTCATAATGTCTGTAGTTTACAAGGGAGAGAGTATAAAATGTGATGGCCATTTTCTCTATATGCAATTAACTGTAAAAAATGAGGAGGGGCATAAATTGGAAAGAGAATATAAAAAGTAGAATAAGCTCTGTGATTGCCTCAAGGATATCAATGGAGAATAAAAACATACCTGTTGAAAATAGATGCCAGGGAACAGGGGAGAAGGTGAAGAAGGGATTATTAGCTAATTTCAATTTTATTCATAGTAGGATGGGGGAAAAAAGTAAAAATGGGACTAAAGGTATTATTTACAGATATTAATAAAATTCTAGATTATATAAAGATGTTAATAAAGGGCTCAGAACAAAATACCACAAACATTTCTAAATACAAAAAGAGTCTGGGTGCAGTGGTTCACACCTGTAATCCCAGCTTTTTGGGAGGCCGAGGTGGGAGGATTGCCTGAGCTCAGGAGTTCAAGACCAACCTGGGCAACCAAGTGAGAACCCTATTCCCTACAAAAAATTTTAAAAAGTAGCCAGGCACAGTGGCATGTGCCTGTAGTCTCAGCTGTTTAGGAGGCTGAGGCGGGACAATCCCTTGATCCCAGAAATTTGAGGTTGCAATGAGCTATATTGGTGCCACTGCACTTTAGCCTAGATGACAGAGTGAGACCCTGTCTCAAGAAAACCCACAGAACAGAAAGATAGGCGCGCGAGAGAGAACACATGCACACAAGCAAATAATGTAGGCAGGTGCTTTTCAGACTCTGTAGCGAAGGACTAATGTTTTCCGCAATAATTTGTAAGCGACACTTGTAATATACAAAATCATATACTTGAATTTAGTGGCAATATCAAATTACTTTAAATGTTTCTAAATGTGTTTTGTTGTTGTTGTTGTTTTTACTGTCTATTCACAAGTCATCATAGCTTGGTAGCAAACAGTTCATGGAGCAGCCTTGATATCGACCACATAGGAAAAGGGTGGAAATGTAAGGCAATAAAGATAGAGGTAGTCACGGGTATATAGATGTGAATATGTTTGCATGCTTGTATGGATGGAAATACGTGTAACATATGTGACAAAGGTGATGCCAAGCATTTGGATCCTAAAAATACATTTACTGATTACATTTACATTTATAAAAAGATTTCCAGATTACCTAACAAAGCAAAATCCAACACTCCAGGTTATATACATATAAACTTTTAATAATAATGTATATGTTTCAGGTGGAGAAAACTCTGTATAGTATGCTACCAATTATCTAACAAAGGAGATAGGGGATAAAAAATACAAATATATATCAATTTTGTATAATTTGTCTACAAATTATGTACAAATATATACTAACGGACATATAAATCACAGCATTTAAAGATAAAATATTTAAAGGTAAAGAAAGGAAATAAGATTGAGGAGACAGGGAGAAAAACTAGACTTGTTTTGTAAATTTGACTTTAGAGTCATGGAAAGCTTTGCGTTATTATAAAGCAAAATTAAATTTAAAATAAAGTGATTCCTAAACATCAAAAGTAAAATAAGACTATTGAGCCTGTCTATCCAGTAGGTGGCAGAACAGCACCTAAGGGACTATTCCAAGTGACTGTAAAACACAGTATATTTGACTGTTTTAGCGGAATCTTATCATAAGGACAAAAACAACTGCAAAGTATCTTAAGCTGACTTTTGCAATCATTTTGCTAGTGGTAGTCTTATATTTATTCGACTGTTACACGTGTGTATTATGAATACAGCAAATGAATAATTGTATTCATGTCAATAAAATTTGAAATTTGACAGGGAAAAGGACACTGTAAAAAAAGTCCTCCACTTGAATTTGAATAGGAAACATTATCATGAATTCATGATGAATATTATCTTATTAAAATACATATTCTCTAGCTTTGTTCTCTGAAAAGACAGAACCTGCTCAACCTTTCACACACAGATAATGTTCTCTACATACCATTTTCCACTAAAAGGAATCAAAGGCTCCCTGAAGAAATAGATGATTACAGGTCTATGGAAGGAAGTGTACAAGATGGACCTGGAATATCATAAACTGCTTTGTTGGTATCAGAACTCTGCAATTAAGTTAACTCTGCAATGAACTGAAACACATCAAATATTAAAATTCATGAATTCCTAATGATGCTGTTAAAATAAAATAGTATTGATCATCCTTGGAAAATGCAAGGAAACCAAAATCGTTATTTTAAAAACTAGCAAATAAAAGGAAGAGATCAACCATTTTTTCTAACTTCCCTTGCATATTATTCCAAGTAACCCAAGTAGTTGATGAGATGTTTCTCTTGATAGAAGTATTCCATCTAATAAATGAAGAAGGAATTTTAAAATTCTAGTATCACCATTTTGGAACCTTTAATGAATTATTGGGTGTAGACAATGATAATCAATGACTGCCAACATCACAAAAAGGCCACCAGACATATGCTTCTGTGTGGAGGTACACACCACCACCTATCGGGTATTTTGACCAAAAATTGAACCTCAATCTGATGATGTCCCTGGGTCTACTGTATTCAATACTAGTCCCACATGGCTACTGAGCATTTGAAATGTGAGTAGGCCAAATGGAGATGTTCTGTACATGTAAAATACAAACCAGATAGCGAAAACTTTATATGAAAAAAAAGTAACCTATCTCAATAATTTTTAATATTGACTACATACATAATATTTTTTGACATATTGGGTTAAATAAAATTGTATTATTAAAATTAATTTTAATTGTTATTTTTTCTTTTTTAAATGTGTATTATAAAATTTAAAATTATATTTGTGGCTCATATTTCTGTTGTATGGTGGTGTTCTTAATTCTAACTACAACTTACAGGAAATACGCTGGACAGAGGAACATGTTAAATGACACCAGAAGGATAGAAACAGTAAAACCCAGGCTTTAGAAAACTCTGCAACTTATATTTCTAATCCGTTTTAATGGTGGGGTCAAAGTTACTAAAAATTTATAAACATGACCACAGTAATTAATGTGTAATGTAGTCCTAAACATCAGTATCTGCAAAATCATAGATTTGATATCTCAGTTTCATTTTCACTATTGCTTAGATAATGCATAACAATAAAAAGCCTTATATTTGCATTGGCTAAAGTAATTTATCACCAGTGGTATGTGAACTGCACCATGGAAAACAGATATATTTTCAATTTTTAATAATCTGAAAACTTAATTCTCTCAGTTTGTTCAGATAGATAAATACATAGTTATGATTTCTATACTATTAGAAAACTTTTATTTTTTTACCAATATAATTAATTTTAATAATATATTTTGTTTGACATAATAGATCTAAATATCAATTTCAACATGTACTAAATATAACAGTTATTAATGAGAAATATGACTTTCCTTTGGCTTTGTATGAAACATTTGAAATGTGGTGTACATTTTTCACTTACAGCACTTGCAATTCAAATGCGCTATTTTTATTAGGAATATTTAATCTAAGTAGATATCTTAAAATTTACATTTGAAAAAAATAGATTCAGATACCTAAGTTGTTACAAACATACTTAAAAGTTTTCAATGACTGATTTGAGTATCAGTTTTAAAATTTAAATCAATGGAGTTAATTAAAATGAAATGAAAATTTAGAAACTCCATTTCTTAGTCACACTGGCCACATTTCAAGTAGAAAGCCCTTGTTTTAAATTCACTTTGTCCTAAAGCTGCAAGTAGAATTTCTACATCTTATCAGAATGGACTTGTTTAAAATATTTTTCAATTAAAACATAATACCAAACCACTTAGATATGTAAAATTTTAAAATTCTCCCTTTTCTCTCTTCCATCTTTACTATCTTCCCCAAATTTGAGATCAAATTAATAAATATATTTAGAATGTTTCTAACTTTAAAAGTTAAGTACTGAATTAGGCTTACTCAGACTTCACTTTTAATACAGTATTTCTTACATGTCTAACATAATAGGTGCCCAAAAATATTAGGTAATTTGTCTCCGTTTATTAGATCAGGAATTATTTCATAGTATCTAAACTTTTTACTTTTGCCTTTACCCATTTATGAAAAAAAAAACCATTCCAGCTTAGCATGCTTTAATATCTTATTGGGATAAATAAATAAGATTAAATAAATAATTTACAGAAAGATATCTTACATTCTCTATAGCAAAACACTGATGAATACAGTGTGTGTGTATTGAAAGTCAATCTTGTGGTTTTTTTACTCACATTGCACCAAAGCGAGAGAACACTAGGGGGCAGTGTTGTTAGAGCGGAACTCTCAAGAGGCTTGGAAAGGAGCGCTCAAATCACCAGCAGCTAGTGCGATAAACGGGCTCTAATAGCAAGAAAAGAATGCGTTCATTTAACTTTACTTTGTGAAGTTATATGGACCATATGCATATTATTCACAAGGTCTTGGAAGAGATGCTTTGTTCAAACCCTGAGCCCATAAGCTTAGGGACAAGCTCTTCCTGGAAAGGTCTTTCTTATGGAATTTTCTGTCCCAAAGAAGATACAAAAGAGTAGAGCATTGCCGGAAAGTAACAATTCATAAATAGTAACCCCAAGTGCCAGTATAATATTTAGTTCCTACCTCATTTTAACCTTTCCTTGTATCCACCATTCCTTTTATTTTCTTCTACTCACCCAGGCTTCTTTGCAGCACATTTTAAAGATATTCTGAGAGCATCGTAGTTCTCACTCCATTTCAACTCAGTGAATTCTAAGGCAACAAAAGTGTATTAAGTAATTAATCTATAATGCCAACCACTACCTGAAAGGATAAGGCCAAAGCTAAAAAAAAAAAAAAAAAAAAAATCAAAAGCTAGGAAAACTTATTTGCATTTTCTGAAATTACATAGTTGTTGTCTATTTTAATGGCATGAGTAGTGACTTTATGCTACATTTTGCAAAAAGTATTGAGCATAATCTATAGATACTTAATATATGATGAGGTAAACATTTATACCTCAGACTGGAACCAGGCAGACAGCTAAGTTCTCTTGCTTTTTAAATATGCAACGAATTTTCTAATAGTCAAGTAACAAATCCATTTTTCTTTCTCTTTTAGAAAATTAGAATCTATATGTATTAAAGAGCTGTGCTCCAAATTGTGAGTCTGGCCTACTTAAATTTGAATAAATCATTCTAGAGAGTTGACATGATTTAGTTTTGAATAATTCTTGAAGTCTTTTTTGACTTTGTAATTGAGCAGCTGGTGGTTGTGATGATTTTAAAAGTCCATGATTAATATAATTAATCCTAGTTGGTTTTTAGTCATCTCTTCAGATCTTTTGTACCTGGAATTTCTATAACCTATTTGCCTGAAATTGTATAAATAATAAATGGTTTGCCCTCCTCTATATCGTGGCAAGCATCCAGGTTTCTGCAACTCAAAATTTCAGCTCCTCTCAGCTTCTTTCAGGTTTGAGATCTTTTTAGCCCCACTCTATCAGTCAGAATCCCATGAAAGAGAATCTCATTAAGAGGGCTGAGGTGAACTTAAAGTAGGGTCTGTTTACAGAGTAGGGAACAGGGTTAAGAAAATACAGCCAGAGAGGCTGAGGTACCCAGAGATAAGCACAGTGGGAAGCCCTCACCACTGTAGGCCTGAAGAGTCAGACAAGGGGAAAGAAGGGGGTCCCCAAGTCTGTGGGCACTAGAGCTGTGGACAGGCTGCCATCGCAGAGGAGCAGATTGCTGCTGAAACACCAGCACAGGGAGGAAGTGGCACAGAGGGACCCAGCGCTGTCTCCCCCACCCTCAGTACCCCCATCCAGGCCCTTGCCTGGACCACCTGGAGCAAGGCAGGGAAGAGCCAAACCTTGGGGATGGTGGCCTAGGAAAGGGAGGGTCACAGGCCACTGAACGTTCTCACTCTTAATTAACAGCGTTTTACGCTTCGAGGGGGTCTCTGTGGTTCTTCTCGCCTTTTCTTTTTGCTTCACTCACCACATTCTTACCAAACCAAAGGGAAAACAACAGTGGAGGGAAAGTCCTACACACGTCGGGCTTTTAGACAGAAGCTTTTTTCCCTCATCTCATATATCTTGTCTTTTGTTTGGTTCAAAAGGAATCATTTTCTGCTCTATAAAAATCTAAAACTTTGTCTTCTCAACGTCTCGCTATGATAAGCTTTTAAGTGGGTCTTCTTAAGCCCACTTAAAAGATGCTGCACCCTGATTTTGTTGCTGCACCCTGATTTGGGGAAGCTTAGTCAGTGATCCCATGAGAAGGGAACCTGTGAGAGATTCATTCTCTCCTGAATCGCTTAGGAGGCCCCATTAAAGCCCCTACTAAACTCGTCATCCCCAGCCTGGACCATGTTTGGTCAATTTCCAGTTTTTCCTTTCCTTGCAATAACCCACTTGAAATTCCATCACGGAAAATAAATAATTCAAATGTAAAACGTGTTGTCACTTTTATAAAATATTGGTCTCCTTGTCCCACCCTCACCCCCTCCCTTTCTCCCCTTCCTGATTTTTACTGAAAGGAGGAAAGACAAGGAAATCTCAACGGTTTCATTCTCAGCACACATTCTAAGTCTGTCATTAAATGACCGCGGATTTTGTCACATACATATGGACAAAACTCTGTAAGAAAGCAATTGATTAAAGCCAATGAGCATTTGCTGCGCTGAAATGGAATCAATGAATACAAATTTATTCTGTTTCTTTTCTTTTTTCTAAGAGTCCTCTCCATTATTCAAAAGAAGCCTGTCTTATCTTGTTTCCAAACTCCTTTTCCCTTTCTTTCCCCTGTGCTGTTGATTTCCTACCTTCTTCCCACTTGAGTCGCCGGTGCAAGAGGGGGGTTCCTGCTTGGGTACCCACATCAGTAGGTTTTGTCTCCTCATCTGCTTGTCTTCTGAAGATGAATCGTTGGCAGAACTGAAAAAAAAAAATCATGGAATGGCTTTTTTACATTTCTGCCAGGGGGAGGCTATTTTGTAATCTTTTTGCAGCCTTCCTGTGCACAACCCAATCCCAAGCTGACTTGATTATCTCCTTAACTGTTTAGAGCAAAATTTAAAACTGGATTTCGTTACCTGCCCCAGGAGCAGATGCAACGTTGCTGAGTTGTCTTGTGAATTGCTAGGGTTCCTTTTCTTTTACAGACAGATCTGAAAGGTCTTCCAGGGACCTCCTGTTAGCTAAATAGTCTTGATGGTTATTACAGAGAAGTTGTAATTCTTTTTGAAAGTATTTATGCACTCATCCATGCCAATATTTACAGTTCAGTTGATTTTTCCAGGTTGTATAAGTTGCTAACAATGAAACTCTATTTATTTATTTATTTATTTATTTATTTATTTATTTAGAGACTGGCTCTGTCACCAGGCTGGAGTACAGTCGCATAATCATGGCTCACTGCAGCCTCTGCCTCTCAGGCTCAAGTGATCCTCCCGCCTTAGCCTCCCCAGTAGCTGAGACTACAGTTGTGCACCACCACACCTGGCTAATTTTTGTAATTTTTGTAGAAAACAGATTTCACCGTGTTGCTCAGGCTGGTCTGGAACTCCTGGACTCAAGCATTCCACCCGCCTCAGCCTCCCAAAGTGTTGGGATTACAGGCATAAACCACAGTACCCAGCTGAGACTCCATTTAAATAGGTGGCTTTCATGTGAATTATTAATTTTGATAAAGAGAAGAGAAAAGCTGATAGATCAGTGTTTAACAATCATTTTATGAACTAAGTTCAAAAGAACAACTAGGGCCTCCAGACTTCCCTACTTTACAAAGTAATGGCCTGGCCAAGGATGTTCCAAACAAGAAATCTTTTCAAACTGTGATTTAAATCATTAAAATAGGGAGACCAAGATGAGTAAACCAATATAATGAGGCAGACTAAGTAGGAGATTTTTAATGAACATTTTCAAGGCACAGGGAAAGAAGCCACAAAGAGTAAAAGGATTTTTCTGTACATACTGTCTTATTAATCTAGATTTATCTTGTTTATTGTGGAACTATGTGATTGGGTTAGCCATCAGGGGAGAGAAGTACTCTATGATGTAAAAGCTCAGTCTCCAGAGATAAAAATCTCTTCAATTTGCCATTTTTCAAAATATCACAAAGAAATCCATTTTTCCATGGTCTTCAATAAAGAAAGCGTGTCAAGGCAAGACACACGTACAAAAAAGAAGTCAGCATGGCTAGTGACAATGGGATAAGTAACAGCTACACTTAAATATTCTATATGTAATGTAGTTTTCTTTTTGTGTGGAAAAGGGTAGGACAAGATATGAGATTCCTGGTCTGGAGAGTGAGCGAGATATTAACATATTAAAGCAGGAATGTCTGAAACATGCATTGTGTAGTTTCTGCTGTCTCAGCCCAAATCAGGCATAGCTCTGGGGAGAAGGGAGAAGGATAATACCAACCAAAAAGTATCTCTGTGATTCTTCAGGCTGCTTGGGCAGTCAGCCTCCAGAAGAGACCTCACTCAACTTTGGGTCATCCAGGCACACTGGCCACTTACCACCTCTGTGATATTATTTCAAGGACACCAACCCCCAGGTTCCCACCACTGCCACTGGCCAATATCTGAAATTCCCCTGACAGAGCTTCCTCATTAACATAAGGCTTTGACTCCAGACATAAACCAACCACGTCTCTTACCCTTTTCCTTGAACTCTATCCCCTCAACCCAAAATACAGACAGGAGATGAACAAATACAAATATGTAAGAATTCCATTTAATTCTAATCATTTCAATATTTATTGAAAAAGTCTGAGCAAGACATCAGCAAGAAACTGTCAAATCTCAGAATGGGCTGGTGCTTTACAGATACAAGAAATGAGGTCTTTTGTTTTTTAACTTCAAGTCAAGACTGACAAGTTAACGTCTGTTTGGGGGATCATTAAGACAAAATAGTTGAAGTCTTGGATGGATAGTTAATGCTGCATGAAGCTCATCTGGTCAAGCTACACATCCTGTTTGGATTCATCTGTCATCCCTGATGAGTTATCATACAATGACTGTGTGGATACAGCCTCAGTGTGGATCGCTCAGTAACCAGGAAAGCTTCCTTCTCTTCATTGACACACAGCCTCCTGAGCCTGCCTGACACCAGCTCTGTTCCTGCCTGTAAAGGCTACAGGAATTAGTGGAATCCCTCTCTCCTGTGCTTTGCCACTTTATTAAAACACAGGAACCCTCAGAACCTTCTCCTCCTCATCCCTTGCAGCTTTACTTTCTCACATGATATAGTTTCCATTTCCCAACTCTGTTGGACTCACTAAGAAAAGACAGTGCCGTCCACCAGCAAGGACCCAAGTTAGGCTGTTCCAGGGAACCAGGGAACTATGGCCAGTAACTCCCTTCCATCCAGGAGCACAGGGACCAGGCCCTGGGAGGGAAAAGCACAAGATCCTGAGCAACCCAGTGCCTCGGAAGCGCAGCAGTGGAGGCAGGAGGGAGCAGGCAGGGCCCGTGATGCCTTCCATAAGCTCATGTTCCGGAAAAGGACAGTGACGAGGAATTTCATGCTCAGATTTGCATTCAGCTATTTATCCCAGTTAAGCCATGGCAGTCAGGAGCTGGAGCTCAGGAAATGTCTGAGCGCATTTACAGCTACCCAGAGCCACAGCCACGGACTGGCATTAAAAACTGATTTCCAGGTCTGGTTGAAAGTGAAGAAACAAACAGTATAAGCTAGAGGTCCCCAACCCCCAGGCCACAGACTGACACTCGTACAGTACACAGTGCATCTTTCAGACATTCCTGTAGTACGGGTCCATGGCCTGTTAGGAACCGGGCTGCACGGCAGGTGAGTGGAAACTTCATCGGTATTTACAGCCGCTGCCCATCATTTGCATTACTGCCTAAACTCCACCTCCTGTCAAATCAGCGACATCATTAAATTGTCATGGGAGCACCAACCCTATTGTGAGCTGTGCCTGCAAGGGATCTAGGTTGCATGCAACTTGTGAGAATCTAATGCCTGATGATCTGAGGTGGAGCTGAGGTAGTGATGCAGTCACTGGGGAGTGGATGCAAATACAGATTAACATTAACAGAGAGGTTTGACTGTGCAGAGACCATAATAAATCAATTACTTACAGGCTCTTATCAAAATCCTATCAGTGTGTGGCAAGTGACAATTAAGCTGCCTCTGGTGGCAGGCTTTATAGTGGCAAGTGAGTTGATGTACTTCAATTGTATAGCTGCATCTAGTGTCCTTAAATGTATGTTTGAGAGAACTTCAAATCCCCATACGTTCTGGGTTAAAGTCAAGGCAGAATATCCTGAGATTGCAGTGACAGCAACCAAACGAGATTGCAGGGTGAACTGGACATAAGCAACACACTTTGGTGTCACTGTCTCCCATCACCCCCAGATGGGACCATCTAGTTGCAGGAAAACAAGCTCGGGGCTCCCATTGATTCTACCTTATAGTGAGTTGTATAATTATTCCATTACATATTACAATCTAATAATAGAAATAAAGTGCACAATAATGTAATGGGCTTGAATCATCCCAGAACCATCCCCTGCCCTGGTCCATAGAAAAACTGTCTTCCATGAAACCAGTCCCTGGTGTCAAAAAGGTTGGGGACCACTGGTATAAGCCACAGAGAAAGTACATACATAGTCTAATGTATAATTTATAAAGTATAGTACATACTGTTAATCTAATGATGTCAAGATAAAATCCAAATGTTAAAGACAAAACGCTCTTTAAAATATGCATAGAAATCTGTAATTGGAACATATAAGAAAGACGTTATCATGATTACATTTCATTAAATAGTCATTGTAGGAATGTTAGCTTTGAATAAATTATAACCTCAAATGTATCTAAGAAAATTATAAAAGTGAAAATAAATACCTCTGAACATACACTTTTTGGACTTTAATAACTGTAAAAATAATTATAACATAGGCATAGTTCTGTGGGTGAAGTGAGTTCAAACACGCAGAGCACTTGGAACAATGCCTGGTACCGAGTAGGCCCAATGTAGCTATTTGCTCTTGGTAGACAGATGCCATTCTTTCTGTTAATTGTAGTCATAATTGAATTTTACAGTTTTTAGAAAGGATGAAAGATTAGTGCTTATTGAAGCTAGTTTTTTGGGGTTTTTTTCCAAACTTTTTTTTAGCAGCAAAATTCAGTTTTCAGTTTTCAAACTCCTTTCTCCAAACAATGGAGGAAATGGGGACCCCAGTGAGTAGGCCTGGAGGAGGAGCTGCTCTGCAGGAAGTGGGGCCAGGTTTCTATTCATCAGCAATCTCCCCTTGAGGCAACTCTGGAACCCAGTCTGAACCCTAAGCCAAGGCACTCTACCAGTTGACAGATGAGGAAAATAAACCCCAGGGAGGTAAATAAACCGAGGGAGGTAAATGCTCTCATTCTCAAAGCTAGCACAGTCAGATTGCTTTCCAGAAAATAATTAATACCTAACATACCTGGAAACAAGCGCTATTTGCAGGGTGATATTCAAGATATTTAACCAGTGTCCACTCAGAATGGCTCTGCATAGTCAGAGCCTCATCCTGTGTCAGGCATTAACTTTTTAGTTGCTAAATCATAGGATGTTTTTGTGGAAGGCAGGGTGTCAGCGTTGAAGGGTTCAGTATCCAGGGGGCTCAGGACAAGAGGTAATTACCAACTGGTATAAAAGTGATTTTAACAAAGTACATTCATACCAAATGGGTACCAGCTAAATGTCAGCCCTGGGCGTTTGAAAATGTCCTCCGCAGGCTAGAAAAAATCTACATTGGATTGGAATCCTGCTGAGAATAGCTACACTATATATGGAACTCTGGAGACTGTATCTGTTTCTTCCCATTTGGTCTTTCTAGAAATCAAAGTTCTCCTCTGGACTCTTCCAAAACATTAGACATTTACTGGCTTCCAAAAGAAGGAACTCATGGTGATATTGACCAGTTTTAAAGAAAATAAAAGTATGAAACCGGGCATGGTAGTACACAGGTGGAATCCCACATATTTGGAAGGCTGAGGCTAGAAGATGGCTTGAGGCCGTAAGTTCGAGACCAGCCCGAGCAACATGGCAAGACCTCATCTTTAAAAAAAAGTTAAATCCAAATAAAAATTTAAAAAGATGTGAGTCGTTGCTTTGTAACTTCAACTTATCATTCAAAATAAGTTGAAGAATAGAAAGTGATAGCTGAATGCCACTCACTGTAGAGGTTGATGTGTGTCTCCATATTTACAAAAGGATTTATAAGAATACTTGTCATTTGCTTCCACTTATGAAAATAAATGGCTTCTGCCAGCGGTCTTGACACAGACTATCTACCTGCATAAGAAACGGTCGATGGTGACAGAAGGAACAAAAAGAACAAAGCCGTACCAGCCGCCCCAGCGGGAGAATTGGTACATTGGGTTTGAATGGGAAGAGGGAGCATGTTCCAGAGGTGTGTGGGGAGAGATGGGAATAGAAAATGAAGGACTGTGGTGTTACAAGAACAATCAGGGCATATACAGACAGCTTATGAATTTGAGCTGGGACGACTTTCTGCTGCATCACGGAGTTTAGATTCCCCATGTCAAAGGCGGGTCTGTATCTCGTTTGTATTCCAGAAAAGTATCTGCACATCACTTTTCTGGCTCTTGGGGGAGGGAGAGAGGCATGGGAGAAAATTCATTTAAGTGTATGCCTTAAAATGAAGTGCATTTGGCTAATGAGTAAGCAGCTGTTTAGTTAAGCAAATGACTCATACTGGGGTATTTATAGAGCACAACTATTTTTCAAGCCCATACAAATTTAAAAGAAAGAAGTTTCCCTATAACCCCAAGCAGATGTTTCCACATTTATGAACAAAGTACTACTGAACAGTAAACCCACCCTTCAGGTTTATCAGTGCATCCTATTAAAGCATATGTTAGTCTTCCTAGGAAGTACATATCTCTTCACTGAACAGAGAATATTTATAGAGTATTTGTTTTGTTCTATGTTAAAAAAAAAAAAGTAAGTCAAAGGCCCAGCCTTTAAGAAGTAAAGTCTGATTGGAAAGTTACATCATATGCCAAAAAAATACAGCTAATAATGAAAAGTGAGATTCAAAAATGAGAACCACAGGAGTGCCATGAGCTGTAATTAGCTTAACTTTTTATTTGCTTATAACTTAATAGCTAATAGCTAATATTTTTTCAGAGCTTAGTATGAACCAGGCCTGGAGCATTTGAGTCCTCTTGCTGAAAAAGTCTGTTTTCCAAAGAGACTTTAAAATGGAACTGAAAGCAGTAACATAAATCACATCAAGAAGAGAGGGAGACACAGTATGACACTCGGGCATCACATGCGGCTCGGAGGTTCTTGCTAATCAAGTAGAAAGGCGACCAGGATATGTTAGAGGAACTCAAGGAGGCAGATCATGTGGCTGGTGTCCTTGAATAAGGGTTCACACAGTCATGAGATGTGAAATTACCTTTGAAGAATGGGTTAGGATTAGATAAACGCGAGCGATTTCCAAGAAGCGACAATGGCTTGAGCAAAAACAATGAGGGTGGAAATAAGACATCGCTGAGCGAACACAAGGTTGGGATCGGTCAATAAACCTGTCTGAATGGAGGGCACAGGCAAGGAACAATGGTGAAGAGTGGTCAGGAATCAAATATGCCAGGGCCTTCAGAACGGGCTGAGCTCTGTGGGCAAAAGAAAGGCTCAAACACCAAAATGGACTAGCAGGGGAAAGATGAACCTGGGCTGGTGAGACATGCATGCGACAAGGCAGGACTAGGGGCAGGGGATTCAGTTAGGAGTTGACTGTGGACTGGCCTAACATAAATAGGCCTCAACCGAGGTTGAGGCAGAGAAAATGCCAAAGAAGTGAAAATGAAGGAATGGCAAGGAAAGGGGATGACTGCTTGGCTGTGAGAAGCATCAGGAAAGAACGTTCAAGATGACTATAGAGTCCCCAGCCTGGGTGACAGGGTGAATGTGAGACGAGTACATCAGTCTCATCAGAAGAGGAATTGTTTTAGACACCGGGAGCTTAGAGTGCTGTCAGAACAGACAAGTGAAGCAGTCTCAAGGCAGCCAAAAATGTGCACCTGAGACTTTGTCGGTCAGTGGAGACTTGGGATTTCCATTTGAATGATCTAGCACAGGGCAGACTTGGGTAATTGAAGTGATATGACCTCTGAGACATTGTGGAGACAGAAGCCATCCTGAGTCAGGGGAGACCATTGGAGGGACCTGCCCTCAGAAGGGATTTTGGTTTTCTCAGGCCACCATGAGAAGGGACAACAGGCTGGCAGCTGAAACAACAGAAATTAATGCCCTGACAGTTCTGGAGGCTGAAGTCCGAGATCGAGGTGTAGGCAGGGTTGGTTTCTCCTTGGCTTGGATGGCCGGCTTCTCCCTGTGTCCTCACATGGTCATTCCTCCTTGTGTCTGGGTCCTCATCTCTTCTTATAAGAAATCCAGTCATATTGGATAAGGATTCACCCATATGGCCTCATTTTTACCTTAACCACCTCTTTAAAGAACCTATCTCCAAATACATGTACATTCTGTAATAGTAGGGGTTAGGACTTCAACATATACATTTTGGGGGGTGCAACGAAACTCATATCAGAAGGTAAGAAAACTCATACATGGGAAGAGAATGAGCATTAAAGCTTAACCAAACTGGGCATGGTGGCTCACACCTGTAATCCCAGCACTTTGGGAGGCTGAGGCAGGTGGATCACAAGGTCAGGAGATCGAGACCATCCTGGCTAACATGATGAAACCCTGTTTCTACTAAAAATACAAAAAATTAGCCGGGCGTGGCAGCGGGCGCCTGTAGTCCCAGCTACTCGGGAGGCTGAGGCAGGAGAATGGCGTGAACCTGGGAGGCGGAGCTTGCAGTGAGCAGAGATCACGCCACTGTACTCCAGCCTAGAGCGAGACTCTCTCTTAAAAAAAAAAAAAAAAAGCTTAACCAGAAGCAAATGACCAGAGACCAATTAAACATCTCATATTGCATAATAAATAACATTGCAAAGTTAATTGCTCTTTTGTATCTTGTCAATTCCGTGTCATGGAGCACAGTGTGTGTATTGAGTCAAAGGTGACCTAAAGAAGGCACATGTGCATGAATACGTTTACCGAAGTAGCTGAGATGCATACATGACACGGAGACAGAGTGACTTTTAGAGGCAAACTTTTTAATGCCAACAAAACCTGCATCCTAAAAAGCAAGGTGAAAATCACAGTGACAAATGGTTAAGATCCTGTGTGCTTTGTCTTAGGATTTTCTGATTAATTTTTTCTCTTTCAAAAGACTACAAACTGGAGAAGTTTCAGAAGCTTTTCCATTCTGTGAGAATCTTTTATTTTCTTTTATCTGTCCCCAAGAGCCTCTTTTTTTCTTCTTCCCATTATTTCTGACCAGATAGGCTCTCTGTGCCTGTCTTTTGTTGGGAAAGAAACCCCTACCACAGGTTGCAGTTCCATGTTCCCAGGGAGCATTTGAGTGGTAACTGCTGTCACTATAGGGGTGTTGTCTAAGAACCTGCCTAGCTGCAATGGTCCTGCTGACTGTGTTATTTATCTCTCTAAACAATGCTCTAAATCATTAGAACAGGCTAATGATTAATTTTCCCATTCTGGTAAGTTTTACAAGTGTTTCTTTCATAATAGGAGAGTCTTTTTTAAACAGAGGCAATTTAGATTGGTTTGTTCTTGGAAGGAGGGTGGGCTATGAGGAATGCCATAATCTTACATTATGGTATTAATCATTCTTTGTTCAGTTTGTTCTTTTACAGGTTTAATCTTGCATTCAGTTTTGATAGAGAACATAAAGCATTTTTTTAACCTAATGATGTCTCAGGTAGCGGTGGTACTTGAGATGGCCCATTTTGTACATTACTTCATGGAAAATAGATTCTTGCCACCCCCAACAACTAGTGTGAGCTGGCAAGCCACAGATCCTTGGAGGCTTAGCTGCTTCCTCTGTTAAAAGCAGATACTGACACATAGTGAGTACATCAGGCAAATGAACTTTATTTGGGGAATGTTGAATTTAGGGTCATGTTAGAACATACAAATAAATTTGTCCCTAAAGTACTGTTTTGAGATTATATAAGTACCTGGCATAATTAAGTAATGGCAATCACTATAATTATCATTATTAATTCAAGGTACCTTTTTCTTTTTCCTGATGGATAGCCCTTAAATTCTTACAAATACTAAATTAATGAGTAAGAAACAAATGTGTGTATAATTTTGCTTTGAAATTTCAAATAAGGAAAAATAAATCTAAAAAACAAGTATTTTTCTATATTCCTTTGACTCTGAAGAACCCCCCAAAAGAACCCTCTAATAAGTATGTATCTAATATTTTCTATAAGCAAGTTTTTTGGGAACCTTTGTTGCTGATATGTTATATAATTCCTCAGATACAAGCAATAGTGAAACCATTTTACTCTTTAGTCATTATATTAAGGTTTTAGTAGTTATATAAAATGATACTTTAAAAAATTCAAAACCAATTTCATAAGATATATAAGCAATGATGGTTCATGTTTTGATTTTTCACCATTCTGTCACATTCTCAATTCAAATTTGTAAGTAATTGTTAATTACCTAAGTCTGCAACTCACGGTGCTAGAATGTTGTAGAATATACCAAGAAGTACAAAATGGGCTTCTTGCCATCACTGAGCTTCCAAACCAGCTGTAAAGAAAAGACTTAATGATGAGGGGAAGAAGGGCTATAAATGGAATGAATGTCTTAAGGGCTTACCATGTGTCAGGCACGTAGATAATAAGAACTTATCACAGGCCATCCCATGGAAACCTCACCAGGTCTCTGAGAGGTACCCCCACTCATGTTCAGAGAAGTTAATTACCAGCACCAAATCACTAGTCTGTCTGTCCTGCTCCAAAAGCAAATGCATTTTCTATGTTATAGAAAATAATATAGAAAATATTAATTGCAAAGTTAATCGTTCATATTGTATCTTGTCAATTCCGTGTCACGGAGCACAGTATGTGTATTGAGTCAGAGGTGATCTGAAGAAGGCACATGTCCATGTATAAGTGTGTCGAAGTAGCTGAGATGCATACACGACATGCAGACAGTGTGACTTTTAGAGATAAACATTTTAATGACAACAAAATCTGCATCCTAAAAAGCAAGGTGAAAAACCACAGTGAAAAATGGTTAAGATCCTGGATGCCTTGTCTTAGGATTTTCTGATTTTTTTTCTCTTTCCAAAGACTACAAACTGGAGAAGTTTCAGAAGCTTTTCAATTGCATGAAGATCTCTTTTTTTTTCTTTTATCTGTCCCCAAGAGTCTCTTTTTTTTTTTTTCTTCCTATTATTTCTGACCAGATAGGCTCTCGGTGCATTATTTTTTATTAGAAAATGCATTTTACTTTTACCCATCAGGAAAAGAAAGTTCAATAGTAACCAATAATATAATATAAAAAGTAGTCAAGATAACTACAGAAGAGTCATCATAAGGCAATGGCAATGAAAAGTATGTGTTGTAGGAGATCAGAGGAGGGAAGAATCACTAGATTCAGATGATTGAGGAAATTCCTGTGAAACAGAATCCACCACTATACTTCATATACATATAGATGGTACAGTACACCACAAATTCTGTATTATCCAGTTCAGGCCATCCTGGGACTCCCTGAAAAATAGTCAATCAGTCCTTTATTTCAATCTCAAGCATTTTGTCCCAAGCCCTGCAGAATCTGAAGGGCCTTGGAGATTTAGGGAGAGTTTTTCTCACCTACTCCACTCATCCTATTGGTTGTCCCCAGTGCCCTGTTCTTAGCTATAGAGCCTTCTGGGGCATCACATGACACCCCTTTACCTTGGGCAGAGAACATTCCCCAGAAACTCTTCTCTTCCTTTCCATCCCTCTAAGGTCCTTAAATCTTTTTGCAACCTTTTAATTCCCTCGCCTCACAACCCTGCCTCCTACATATGTAACCTTAGCAGGAGCTGTGGTCTCCGCCAGGTCTGGACCCTCATGGGTCGGGATGAGGACGGAAGCCTCAGAGTGCAGCATCAGAAGACACTCATACTTCCCTTGTGGGAACACAAATCTTTAGTCTCTTCTCCCCATGTCGAGTTATGCTGAAGTGGGTCCTTTTCCTTGCTAGCTTAGAATCAAATCACAAAGGTGACAGCGGAGCAAGTGCAAAGAATAACTGAGTTTCTCACCAATAAAGTCCACTTTCATCTGATGGAGGCCAATATCTGGCGTTCTGTCCATACAGAAATGCGGGCCTTTGGAGACAAACATTTCTACTTTTTCAATTCTCTCGCATTTTGAAGTTCCACTGTTCCCAATGTATTTGCTAACCATGCATTCTTTAAAAATGAGAATCTATATGAAAAAGAACTATGATCTTGTCTTTAAAAAGTGACCTTAGGGCATAAGTCCAAGAGATCTATTGAACAAGACGATGACTATAGTTAATAAAGATGCATTGTGTACTTGAAAATTACTACAAGAGTAGAATTGTAAATATTCTCACCACAAATAAATGGCAAATCTATGAGGTAATAAATATGTTAATTAGCTTGATATATGTATATGAATATATGATATGTGTATACATGTTTCAAAACATCATGTATACTGTAAATATATACAATATTTTTCAATTCAAAAAATAAATAAATTTGTAAAAAGCGACCTGGAAAAATGCACAGTAATAAGCATATGGACAAACTGTCAGGACCCTAGAGAGAGAACCGTGCAGTGAAAATTGCTGAGCGTTTTGGTTTTTTTCTTTCTGGAAAGGAGTAGGAAAGCTACGTGGCAGAAACACCTGTACATCTAAGCAAAGCTCAGGTATCCAGCTAGGCTAGAGATGCCCTTCCTTTGCAAACACATTTAAATCACATTGAACAAAATTACTATGGGTAAAGATGAATATCCCACTTCATTTTGGACACAAATTATATATTATAATGCCATAAGCACTTTCTGCTCCCACTCATCAAGTGCAGCTGCAAAGTCTGGTGTCCCTCCTGTGGCAGAGCCTTCCTCCTCTATGCTCCTGTTAGGAGCTGGGCTGCTCCTCCCAGGTCCTGCTTCCTCCACCCAGCCAAGACTCACTTGAGGCTATAGGTGCTGCCTCCAGAGAGGTCACGATGCCTGAGATCAGACCCCTGCAGCCTCTCCTCTCCTCCTTCCTACCATCTCTACCTCCCTTTTTTTTTTTTACTTTTTTGTGTTTATTTATTTATTTATTTGAGATGAAGTCTTACTCTGTCACCCAGGCTGGAGCACAATGGCACTATCTCAGTTCACTGCAACCACCACCTTCTGGGTAAAAGCAATTCTCCTGTCTCAGCCTCCCAAGTAGCTGGGATTACAGGCATGTGCCACCAGGCCTGGCTAATTTTTTTTGTATTTTTAGTAGAGATGGAGTGTCACCATGTTGGCCAGGCTGGTGTGAAACTCCTGACCTCCAGTGATCCACTTGCCTTGGCTTCCCAAAATGCTGGGATTACAGGTGTGAGCCACTGCACTCGGCCATATTTTTACTTTTAATTGACAAATAATAATTGTGTATATTTGTGTGGTACAATGTGATGTTTTGATCTACGTATGCATTATAGAAGGATTCAGTCAAGCTAATTAACATATCTGTCATCTCCCAATTTATCATTTTTTGTGGTAAGAACATTAAAAATCTATTTTAGCAATATTGAAATAAACATTATGCTTAACTGTGGTTACCATGCAGGGTAACAGTTGCAGTGTAACAGTTGCAGTGTAATAGTCTAACTGAAACTTTGTACACTTTGACCAACATCTTTTCTTTCCCCATCTCTTCCTCTCCTCTCCAGCCTTGCCTCAGGTGACCAACTTTCTACTTTCTCTTTCCAAGAGATATGCTTTTCAAAAATCCACATATAAGTGAATTAATATAGTACAGTCATGTGTCACTTAATCATGGGAGTACATTCTGAGAAATGCATCATTAGGCGATATCATGACTGATTGACCATTGTAGAGTGCAACCCTAGATGGTAGAGCCTACCCCACAACTAGACTATATGGTTTAGCACATTGCTACTGGGCTGCAGACCTGTACACGTGGTACTGTGCTGAATAGTGTAGGCAATTGTAACACCACGGTAAATATTTGTGCATCTAAACCCAGAAAAAACATGGTAAAAATAGGGCTTTATAGTCTTATGGGACCACCACTGTATATGCAGTGTGGTCTGTGGTTGATCGAAACATTATTATGTGGTACATGACCATAGTTGTTTTTCTGTGCCTGGCTTATTTCTTTTAGCGTAATGTCATGCAGGTTCATCCATGTGGGCAAATGGACAGCATTTTCTTCTCTTTGTGGCTTTGTAGTATTTCATTGTGTATATATACCACATTTTATTTATTTATTTATCTGTTGATGGACACTTAGGTATGTCTTTATGACTCAATGTGGTCATTTCACCAGAGAAGTGGAGTTACATATGTACACTTTCCACATACTCTTCATTTAATTCTTCCTCTAAAACCTCACGAATGCTGTTCCCCCTCCTCTGCCTCTGTCCATCAAGATCTGTCCTATACAACAGAGTAAATTCCAGATGGAAGAAGTTAAGTGTGCAACATCAACCCATAAAAAACGAGGGGGGAAATTGAATCGTCTTCGAAAGTTCTAGACTGGGAAGAGCTTTGGAACATAAAAGAAACCATAAAAGTAAGAATCAGGCTCTCTGCTCCTTCCATTTGATAGACAGCTACATATTCTTTTGTAAAACTAGCCATGTCCCTGGGACACCATGGTAAAAGTGAAGGCCAGAGTAAACGAACTTGGTCGTATTGGGCACCTGGTCACCAGAACTACTTTCACTCTGGTAAAGTGGATATTGTCACCATCTGTTACCCCTTCATTGACCTCAATGACATAGTCTGCATGTTCCAGTATGATTCCACCCATGGCGAATTCCACAGCACCATCAAGACTGAGAATGGGAAGCTTGTCATCAATGAAAATTACATCACTCATCGTCCAAGGCGAGATGCCACCAAAATTAAATGAGATGATCCTGGCACTGAGTACGCTGTGGAGTCCACTGGTGTCTTCATGACCATGGAGAAGGCTGGGGCTCACTTGCGGGGGATACCAAAACGTCATCATCTGTGCCCCCTCTGCTGATGGGCATGAACGATGAGAAGTATGAAAACAGCCTCAAGGCCATCAGCAATGCCTCCTGTGCCACCAACTGCTTTGCCCCCCACTAGCCAAGGTCATCCATGACAACTTTGGAATCATGGAAGGACTCATGACCACGGTCCACGCCATTACCGCCCCCAGAAAACTGTGGATGGCCCCTCCAAGAAACTGGTGTGATAGCCACAGGGCTCTCCAGAACATCACCCCTGTATCTACTGGTGCTACCAAGGCTGTAGGCAAGGTCATCCTGAAACTGAATAGAAAGCTTACTGGCATGGCCTTCCTTGTCTTCACCACCAATGTGTTGGTCATGGACCTGACCTGCCAGATATGATGACATCAGGAAGGTGGTGAAGCAGGCATTGGAGGGGACCTTTGAGGGCATCCTGGGCTACACTGAGCACCAGGTTGTCTCCTCTGACTTTAACAACAACACCCACTCTTCCACCTTCGATGCTGGGGTGGGCATTGTCCTTAACAACCACTTTGTCAAGCTTATTTCCTGGTATGACAATGAATTTGGCTACAGCAGTAGGGTAGTGGACCTCATGGTCCATATGGCTTCCAAGGAATAGCAGCCAGCTGGACACCAGCCCCAGCGAGAGCACGAGAGGAAGAGAGAGGCCCTCAGCTGATGGGGAGTCCCTGCCACACTCAGTTCCCCATAACATTGAGACTCTCCCCTCCTCACAGTTTCCATGCAGACCCCCTGAAGAGGGTGAGACCTAGGGAGCCCTACCTCATTGTGTACATCAATAAAGTCCCCTGTACTCAGCCAAAAAAAAAAAAAAAAAAAAAAAAGCAGAATAAACATAATTCGTTAACTAACATTTCAGCATTTTAATACAGTTTAAAAATAATAAGGCTGGGCGCAGTGACTCACACCTGTAATCCCAGCACTTTGAGAGGCCGAGACAAGCAGATCACTGGAAATCAGGAGTTCGATACCACCCGAGGCAACAGGGCAAACCCTGTCTCTACTAAAAATACAAAAATTTTAGTAGAGTGGTGGCACATGCCTATGGTCCCAGCTACTCGGGAGACTGAGGCAGGAGAATTGCTTGAGCCTGGGAGGCAGAGGTTGCAGTCAGCTGAGTTGGCACCACTGCACTCTAGCCTGGGTGACAGAGGGAGACCCTGTCTTAAAAATGAATAAAAATAAATAAATAAAATGAGAAGAATCAACAAAAGCTATTAACAAATCAGCAGAAATTGCATCAAGACAATTGTTAAAAGAGATGGTATAGCTACTAAAGAATCGTACTGAAACTTGTTAACAATTTAACCTTACTTGTAATCTAAGATAAATGCAAATTTAAATCATGAGATATATTTTTTCTATTAACGTATTTTTAAAATGATATGACTTAGTCTTTGATGAGGGTGTGATGAGAATAATACCTTTATAACTTGCTGATAATGTTATAATTTAATACAGAGTTTTTGAAAATCAATTTGTCTTGTTTATTAAATGCTAAAAATAGATTCATGCCTTTGACTCCATGATTTCATTACCGGACATTCTCCTAAGAAAATAATGTAAAAAGTCACAAGTACAAAGTTATAAGTACAAATAATTTAGCCTCAAATTATTTTGCAAATTAAAAAGAAATGAACAGAATAATTTTCTCCTTATATAGGTATAGATTTAAAAATTACAAAGGCTTCCCAGTAACATGAAGAAACTTAATACTATATAAAAATATGCAGGGAACAGAGAACACCAGAAGAAAAAATAACAGTGGTATGCTTAGGGTGTGAGAATTATGGGTGATATTTATTTCATTTTTTCTGTTCTCTATATTTTCCTTAATGCATTTGTTATTATGGTAATATGTATAACATAAAATTTACCCTTTTAACCATTTTTTTTTTTTTTGAGATGGAGTTTCACTCTTGTTGCCTAGGCTGGAGTGCAATGCAACCTCTGCCTCCCAGGTTCAAGGGATTCTCCTGCCTCAGCCTCGCAAGTAGCTGGCTTTACAGGCATGCACCACCACGCCCAGCTAATTTTAATTTTATTTATTTATTTATTTGTATTTTTAGTAGAGATGGGTTTCTCCATGTTGGTCAGGCTGGTCTCAAACTCCCGGCCTTAGGTGATCCTCCTACCTCAGCCTCTCAAAGTGCTGGGATTACAGGCATGAGCCACCGCCCTTGGCCTTAACCACTTTTTAAGTGTAAAGTTTAGTGGCATTAAGTATTTCACATTGTTATACAACCATCACCACCATCCATCTCCAGAACCTCTTCATCTTCCCAAGTGGAAACCTTGTACCGCTTAACACTAACTTCCCATTCCCTCTCCCCCAGGCCATGGTAACCACTGTTCTACTTTCTGACTCTATGAATTTGACTTCTTTAGGTACCGCGTGTAAATTAAATTATACAATATTTGTGTTTTTGTGACTGACTTATTTTACTTTGTACAATGTCTTCAAGGTTCATCCATGTTGTAGCATGTGTCAGAGTTTCCTGGCTTTTTAAGGCTAAATAATGTTCTACTTTATATGTACATCACATTTTGTATCCATTCATTCTTCTAAGGGAATTCAGATTGCTTCACTTTTTGGCTATAGTGAATAATGCTGCCACAAGCATGGGAGCATGGGTGTACCAGTATCTGTGTGAGTCCCTAGTTTCCATTTTTCTCAGTTTATACCCATAGTGGGATTGCTGGATCATATGGTAATTCTGTGTTCAATTTTTTAAACAACCACCAAGTCGTCTTCCACAGTGACTGCATTCAAGAGTTCCAATTTCTCCACATCTTTGCCAACACCTGTTTTCTGTTTCTTTAAAGAATAACCATCCTAACGGGTATGAAGTGGTATCTCACTGTGGTTTTGATTTGCATTGCCCTAATGATTAGTGATGTTGAACATCTTTTCATGTATTTATGGGCCACTTGCATATCCTGTTTGGAGAAAGATCATTTCAATTTCCTTGCCCATGTTTAATGGGGATATTTGCTTTGTTAGTGAGTTGCATGAAGTGTTTGTTTGCATATATATTTATATATATAATTTTTATTTTTAATCGTAATAAAAAACACATGAAAGTAACCATCCTTACTTTCTTTGAGTGTCAGTTCAACAGTGTTAAGTAGCTTCGCATGCTGGTGCAACAGATTTCCAGGAATCTTCATCTTGCAAAATTGAAACTCTGTACCCATTAAACAACAACTCCCCCCATTTATTTCCCCTTGCCCAGCCCCTGGCAATCACCATTCCACTTTCTGTGTCTATGGATTTGACTGCTTTAGGTACCTCATATAAGTAGAATCATACAGGATTTGTCTTTTTGAGACTGATTTATTTCACTTTAGCATAATGTCCTCAATATTTATCCATGTTGTATATATGACAGGATTTCTTACCTATGTAAGACTGAGTAACATTCCATGCTATGTATTGCTTTTATATTTTTTATTTACAAATTGTAAAATACTACTCATCAATATGAATCTTATACTGTCCTCTTCCTGTTTCAATCACCTAAAACCTCTTTTCTATATTAGGCCTTTTGATATTGAGTGTTTTCAGTGTCATACTCTCATTTATCTGATTAATAATAAGTTCTTTATGTTTCACTTTTAACCAAAGCAGGAACACCAGGGCAATTAGTCTAGTAAAAAAGAAAAGCAAACGGTGGCCATGCTGAGAGTGAAGCAAACCCGTGATACATTCATGGAAAAGCTGGACTTTTGCTGTCCTCGGAAAGTGAGATCTTTTTTTGTGTGAAGAACTATTGAAATCTGAAGCTTCTCTTAGGAAGTTAAAAGTTCTTTTGAAAATATTTAAAAGCCCTCAATTAAAAGATCCTAATACAGTCACATGCAGTACAACTGCATTTAGGTCAAGGATGAACTGCCTATAGGATGGTGGTCCCATAAGATTATAATAACGTGTTTTCAAGATCAGGAGATCAAGACTATCCTGGTCAACATGGTGAAACCCAGTCTCTACTAAAATACAAAAAAATCAGCCGGGTGTGGTAGCGGGCGCCTGTAGTTCCAGCTACTCGGGAGGCTGAGGCAGAGGAATCGCTTGAACCCAGGAGGCAGAGGTTGCAGTGAACCGAGATCACGCCATTGCACTCCAGCCTGGTAACAGAGTGAGACTCCGTCTCAAAAAAAAACAAATAGTGTTTTTTACTGTGCCTTTTCTATGTTTAGATAGGTTTAGATACACAAATACTTCCCACGGTGTTACAATTGCCTACAGTATTCAGGACACTCACATGCTGTGCAGATTTATATAGCCTAGGATCAATGGGCTCTAGCATATAGCCGGAGTGTGTGGTAGGCTATGCTATCTAGGTCCATCTAAGTCCACTCTGTGTTCACACAAGGACAGCAGCAGCACATGTCTCAGAACGTATCCTCATTGTTCAGCTGTGCATGACTCTACACTGTTATCTTCTCCTGTGTTTTGCTTGTGAACTCTCCGCTGGTCAACATGGATCCTGAGCCCTGGGCCTTCCCTGGGACTTTCTAACCTAGATCTAGTTTGTGGGGTTTCAGAGAGAATAAAATTATCTAAAATTGAGGGAAACAAATTTGGCAGGCAATTTGGAGAAGACTCCCAGTTGGCCTGCCAACAACACTGGCAGAAGAAATGTAGTTGAGTTAGAAGCCTTCCAGCATGTTCTCTAGAGGATGCTCACACAGGAGCCGCAGGTGATCTAGGGAAGTCCCTGCCTCCTAAAGCCTGAGCAGGAACCATAGACACCACCACGCCCCTGCTAAAGTGAAATTGAGTCCCAAACCAGGAGTAGCAGGAGCACAAAGGTGACAGAGCTCATACAAACTGAGATGAATTGCAGTTTCCAGGACAGAAATGACTAGTAGCTTATTATTTGTCATTGGCTCCAGATAAATCTTACAGCCTGATTAAAAGCAAATGTATCGACTATTTTTTTTTTTTTTTTTTTTGCTATGGCTATTCTGACTATTCTCTTTTATTGAAAATGGTTTTTTTTCTAATTAGATAGCAGCAGCCTGAAGGTAGGACCGTCTTAGTTTCTCTGTGTTCCTTATAGAATCTAGGAAATTATTTTGTACATAGTAAGTATTCAATAAATATTGGATTACTCAACTTGAATTAAAAACAGCCAGATGGGCCGGGCGCGGTGGCTCAAGCCTGTAATCCCAGCACTTTGGGAGGCCGAGACGGGCGGATCACGAGGTCAGGAAATCGAGACCATCCTGGCTAACACGGTGAAACCCCATCTCTACTAAAAAAATACAAAAAACTAGCCAGGTGAGTTGGCGCGCGCCTGTAGTCCCAGCTACTCGGGAGGCTGAGGCAGGAGAATGGCGTAAACTCGGGAGGTGGAGCTTGCAGTGAGCTGAGATCCGGCCACTGCACTCCAGTCTGGGCGACAGAGCGAGACTCTGTCTCAAAAAAAAAAAACCAGCCAGATGATAATACCTTAATAGTCACAGGATTAAGTTTCTATGGACAGTGATTTGTTGATGTTTTTAAATTAGCTATTAGACCCAACACCCTGCAGCAAAAAAGCTTTGCTTACTTGAACTCACGCTTGTTATCCTTTTGGAGTCCGAAGCCTAATTAATGTAGGATAGAGCCTCTTTTAGAATAAAAGTCCTCTGTACCCACAGGCGTATTCTTTGGGTCTCTAAACACAGACTGGGGAACAGAAAGGCTTTTGGCTTCAGGCTGAGGATAGGCACCTCCCTGCCCATCTGCCTCTCAGTGTTGCTGGCCAGGGCAGGGGGAGCCAGTGTGATTTGCCCAAACCTCCCCCCGCTGAGGTGTCATGTTGCTGTGACGGTGCCACAGGAGTTTCAGGAAAGCTGAGAGCTCAACATAACAAAGTTCCTAAGTGGACAGTGGTGTTCAATACTTGCTTCTTAAAAAATAGATTAGTTAGGACTATCTGATGCCAGGGACTGAATCTAGTCACTTAATAATAGGGTTCCCACAGATCTATTTCTCTATATCCCAAACACTGTATAATTCTAAAACTATGAGAGAGAGAGAGAGAGAGAGAGAGTGTGTGTGTGTGTGTGTGTGTGTGTGTGTGTGTGTGTGACTCAACTGCCTCAAACATACCACGGAAACTTGTTTCGGTATAAATAACTGAAGACAGAAAAGACAGAATGAATCAACCAGAGGACTAGGGAGAGTTATATATAAACTGACATAGATAGATATAATTTTTTTTATTATTTTTAAATAGAGACAGGATTTTACCATGTTGCCCAGGCTGGTCTCGAACTCCCAACTTCAAGTGATCCTCCCACCTTGGCCTCCGGAAATGCTGGGATAACAGGTGTGAGCCACCATGCCCAGCCTAGTGATATAATTTTGTTTATACACACCTTGAAGTGTTGTATTTTTTACAAGTGGTATTATAGAATTTATAAACTCATAAAAAATTTAAAAACAAGGTAAACCGTAATATTTTAAATGAAAACACTTATTTAGATATAGCCTTGTAAACTGAAAACTTACACATTACAGGATTGTTATCTTGTTGGTTGGACACTGTTAAATGACCAAAGCTATTCGTGGTCTCCTGATGAGAACCCAAATAAAGAGTCTTCCCTTAGTTAATTCACAGGATCCTCCCTTGCTTGACTGGACTAGCACTTTACAGTTGCATAAAATGCTGGTTTTGAATTTTTCTTGTCCCTCAATATCCACTAAGCCTGCCATGAAAATTATTATGCTTATTATTATAGAATCTCATGGACTGCTTAATGAAAGATGCTTAAAATAAGAATTTGCCAGGTTTAATTTTTATTGCTATCTAGAGAACAAGATTTTCTAAACATATAGCCCTGTGACTCTTCAAAACCATCAGCCAGGAATTCTTTGTGGATACACTGATATTTCTCTGTGTTATCCTTAGTACAGCTTAGCTTACCAAAGGACAGATGGACAAAAGAGTCTTAAAGGTTGAGTCTTAAAGGTTAAGTCTTGGAACAATATAAAATGCAGTCTGCAGACACTTGGGGAGTGCATCATACCAGACAATTAGACATTCCAATACTTTTTTAGAAAAAACAAAAGAATAGAATAGGCGAAATACATTGGACTTATTTACAAAACATGTTTCAGGTATACGTACACACGTATGTGATATTATGTCATATATATGTTACCATACATTTTATAAATGTCTTGTGTATGTATTTACCTGTATGTACACTGGTCAGGATGTAAAATTTGTTACTATCGGTAGCAGTCAAAAAAAATGTTAAATCACTGATTTAGAGGACTTAATTCTAAACAAATGGAAAGCACTTAGAGTGAAAAGAACTCCTATCTCTGAATAGAAATAATAGAAACTACCATCACAAACTGGTCAACAATTCACTGCAAAGTTCTTGCCAGAGGCCAGAGTCTGGTTCATGTTCTAGGTCAATGCTACAGACTGAAAGCTGGATGGAGAAAAGCGACCTTGAGGTTATGCTGTAGCTACCGAAAGAAGGCAGGTGGAGGTAGCTGTTCTTTGGTTGCAATAACCTGGAGTAGATGTGCGGTGCTAGAGGGGGACAGACGTGAAATTGGAGGGTGGTTCCAGCTGTCTCAATGCTTGATGAAGCCTTAAATCTGTGTTCCAGCATTTCCCACTTCTGGAAATAAATGCATACTTAGGCCGGAGACAAGGGCAGAAGCAGACCTTACAGGCCCAGAGTGCAGGGCTCCTGTGGGGACCTTGGAACTAGGGCAGGGGCTTATATTTTATTCTTGAAACCCAGTTGATATTAAAGTGGATTTCAGTTCAATCTGGGGGAAGAAAAGCCCTTTTGCTTGCATATTTTTAATGTTAATACTAATGTCGAGATATCTCTAATATGATTTAATAATAAAATATCCTTGGTTCTAGTTTTAGTACCTGTTTAAGAATTAATTGATTAAAAACTAAGAGGGAAACTGTATTACTATTTTGCAGTCTGATATAGCGCAAGATGTTTATCTTCTAAGTTTCTTTTTATTTTTTAGATTTTCTAGAAGATGTACTTCTTGATGAGGCCAACATTTCTCTCTCATGTCCCACACATTTCTATTATATATCTGCTATAATTTGTAGCCCTTACATTTGTTGTAAAATCACTTTTGACAGTGTATTTCAGTTAAAGTACAAAGGTTCATTACCAAAGCTCTCTTTCTTTGGAGGACTTTTTATTATTAGTGCTACAAAGTTGATCCTAATGGCTTCAATAAGAATACTGGGATGAAGTCGTTTTATTTTCTTTTCCTTTGTTTCTAGTTGCCATATTTTACTGGAATTCCGGGGTTTGAAAATACCCAAAGAATTCATCTCATTTATTCTCTGTGAGATTTAAAACTAAAACTCTGATTATTTAGCTGAAATAAAATTCAATAAATCATATTTTTATATGAAAGAAGAGAAGCATGACAAGGGTAACTTGTAGGAGTGCAATGGTAGTCAACTCATCTTAAATTCTGCATTTTCATTTGTGTAAAATGTTTGCTTCTTGTTGCTCTGGAAAACTGTGTTCTGTTGCTTTACCTACAAAGACAAACATTAATCAAACTTACCACTAGTATTAAGCACTGATTAAACGCCCACATCCTAACACAACAAATATGCTGACTTCTCTTCGTGTGCTTTCCATCTTAACACACAGACACAGACAAGACTGATAGTCCTAAGAAGGCCTTTTATCAGAAGCATTTAATCCTAGAGTCTTTTCCTTTACATATTGTATTCAAGAAAGGCTCTTTACATGAAACACATTAAAAAATTAAATAAAGATCATCGCTGGATAGAACCTCCTTAACTGCACGCTAACAGACATAGAATAGTTGGCAGAAGGAAGTTGGCACTCTTATTAAGGGCCTAATTTTGATTTTGCATAATTTGTGGATAGTCACTACTAAAATAAAATACTGAAGAGCTGCATCTGTGCTAATTTCTTTGGTAGGATTTTTTTTAAGAATAGACTGAAGTCGTGAAACTGCTATAACTTGGGCCACGGTTTTTCTGCAAGGACTGGTACCTTTACTTTATTCTGGATCTCTTTTACAAATAAGGTCCTAAATCACTGTCTTCTTTCTGTGTACATCTATTTTGTTTTGAGAACAAGCACCCTTGTCTCTTTAATATTCTTTTCCTATGGCTAGAATGGGTCAGCGGTGTAACACACTCAGTCAACGCCTAATTGAGTAAAATGTGGCAGAACGTTTTGGAAAAACCAGTGGTAACCATAGGAGACCGCACTGTTTTTCTCTGCCACTTAGTCTGCAAGAAGGAATGACTAAAAGTTGTATTTGTTTTTAGACGATAATTATTGGTGTGCTGATTGACTACATGATCATTAGTGAGATTTCTAGTATATTGTTTTGTAATAGTAGAATTGCTGTAAACTTTGGCAGATGGAAGTTCACATAGTTTGACCTGGAAAGTCGAACTACTTCAATCTTCAAATTTTTCCTTATAAACTATTTCGTAGTAGCAAAATAATCATAATTTTCTTTGAATATTGTTAAGGAGAATAGTATTTCTCTTTCAGAATATACATCCTATGTCCCCAGTGCTGTTCATTCATTAGTTAACTTCTTTCCCTTTGTTGTCTCGCTGGTTTCTTGCCACCTGCAAAGTGTCTTTTAAAAGAAAGTTGGAGAAAGAATGCCATGTCATTTGTATTCAAAACAAATCAACAGTTTTGTTTGTTACCAGGTCCTCTTAATTATTTCTCTTCTCGTTGTTAATTATTTTGATGATTAGTTCCTCATAGCTGTGCAGGGACAAGAAAGAAAAAAATAAACCTCCCTTGCATGTTATTACTTATTAGCTGTTCCAATAAAGTTTGGTTGGGTATGATGATTCAAAGTTTTCAGGAAAGGCATTTTCTTTGAATTTCAATTACCTCCACTTATTCTAAATAATATTTGCAGAAATAATTGGATATTGGTTTGAAATCATCCTCCAAATATTACTGTGTTCTTTCTAAAACTTCATCAAACTGTGATATGTCTTTTGAAAGCCAGGCATACAAATATAAAGATGTTAAACATTTAAAAGTTCTATGATGGTCTGTTTGGGTAAAGAGATTGCACATAATATGTTTTTCAGTAACTTTCTGTGTTTCCAAGTTTTTTGTAAGGTATATAGTTAGCCATTTTATTCAGCGAGTCTTAGTTGAGTGCCTGCCATGAGCCAGTGACACACTGATTAATAGGGATACAAAGGGAACAAGATAGACAAGTGCTAGAAATTTTACTGCATAAAATAAAAAGTGGAGATCAATAGCTGCGTAAAAATGATGTGAAATTGGGATAAGATTTAGCATTGCCTTTTAAGATGAAAGAGTATCTTAGCATATTTAAATATTAAAGGAAAGATACTAAGGGTCAGTGAAGGATTTAAGATACAGGAGAAAGAAGTGGGGCAGGGTGAGGTCCCAGTAAATTTACGCTGAAATTAGAGCAGTTATGTCTCCTTCATCTAAACGTGATCAAAGGCAGAAAGATGTGATAGAACTAGGTACATATTCTGGATTAGTGTCAGGACATTTTTCCAATAACTTGTTTTATCTGTGAAGAGTAAGCAGTAAGATGATTTGTTGGTACTGATAAGCAAAGAGATAAATGAAATGTTCCGAACAGCTGCAGGGAGAATGTGAAGGAGAGCTAACAAGGGAAGTGTGGCTTGCCTCTTGGCGTCAAGTGTCCAATGCAGTTGAGAGGCACACATTTATCCTATATGTATATACAGGAATCAGTCTACATAGCTGGGTGATTTTCTCAGAAGCCCTCAACAGTTTTACTTAGTTGTGGAAATACATAAACTCAATTTTTTTAAAAATAGCCCCACGTAGTCTGAAGCCAAAAGAGGAGTCAAATGCTCTTTAAGCCAAAATAACCAAGTATGGGCTTCAGAAATGAAACAGAGTGATCAGTACTACCCATTACGTCTATGCTTTACACTTTCTCTTTAGAGACTATCATGTTTAAATGGAGCTTAAATGACAGCTCTCCAGAGGACAGCCTGCTCTCCTCATTACCAGTGATTCTCAAACGTCAGCAGGCATCAGAGTCACCTGCAGGGCTTGTTAAAACTCGGGTTCCTGGGCCTCAACCCCAGAGTTTGGGATTCAGTAGGTCTGGGGTGAAGCCCTAGAATTTGCATTTTTAACGAGTTCCCAGGTTCTGCAGAGTCTGTTGGTCGGGGCACCACATCTTGAGAATCACTGTTCTCAATAAAACCCTGCAATGCCAGGACAAATATCTGCAAAGGGTAAAGTCACTGTGAGCTCCTCAGTTCATAATCTATTTCTCATGCCTTGCTGATTTGCTCAGTGCCTACCACAGTACCTGGCAGTGCCTGGCTGGAGCCCAGTGACTGTTTCGAGGAAAAAACGTAAGTTAGTACTTACTGAATGCCCTCTACAATATGGTAGGCATGTTCCTTCCACCAATGTAGGCAGGCACTGCCATATTTACACAAACATTGAAAGAAGATTAGTCACTCAGCAGTTTGAACCGGTGGACTAGTCCTTCCTTTTTAAACTACTCTCTTCTCCAGGTTCTGAACCATCTCACCTCTGGTTTCCCTTCTGCTTCACTGGCCACTTCTCTTAGAAACCCTGGCTTTCTCCTCCTCCTCCTCCTCTCTTGGACCTCAGAACATTGAATACCCCAAGGAGCTCTTTTCCTGATGACCTTCTCCTCTATTCCTAGATGATCTCATATAGTCCCAGGGCTTCAGATAACATTAACATGCTGATGTCATCCAAATCTGTTATCTCCAGCTCAGACATCCCTTCTCACCTCATACTCATTAATCCAGCTGCCAACTTGGCCTTTCCACTTGAATATCTAATAAACATCTCCAATGTAACAGGTCCAGAACAAAATCCTCACTTACCTCAAGCCTACCTCTGTCCTGTCTTTCCTGCCTCAGTAGATATCATCCCCATATATCAATTGCTCATGCCAAAAACTTAACATTGTCTTGGATTTCTTTTTTGTGCTACCTTTCCAAAACCCCTCCAATCAGTTTTGGTTCCAAAACAGTTTCTAGTCCAATTTCTTTTTACTATCTCATCTTCTGCAACCAGAGCTTTTCTCATCCCTAATCCATGGCAATAGCTTTATAATTCATTCCTCAGTTCCCACTCTTATCTCCAATGGTTCATTCTCCACTGAGCAGCTGGAGTGATTTTGTGTTAGGGTGAATTAGATCATAACGGTTTCCTGGTTAAAACCTGCTAAAGGCTTCCCCGTAACAAATAGAACCAAATCCAAACTTCTTAAGGCAAATAGAGCACTACTTCTCCATCTTCATCTCCTACAACTTCCCCACTCACCAAGCCCTGTGAAACTCCAGCCACCCTGGCCCCCTTTCTCCTTCTTGAACATAACAAGCTTCTCTGGTCTCTGAGCTTTTACCCTTTCTAGATGCTGTTCCCCGTAGTGCTCCCCTACCACCCTATCATCTGTATCCCATTTTTATTTTCTTCAGGGCACTTATTTAAAATTATTCATGTGGTTGTTTACTTAAACATTTATCTGTATCTGGCAACT
>NW_012105475.1:1797284-1799361 GCF_000951045.1 Mandrillus leucophaeus
ACATGCTGATGTCATCCAAATCTGTTATCTCCAGCTCAGACATCCCTTCTCACCTCATACTCATTAATCCAGCTGCCAACTTGGCCTTTCCACTTGAATATCTAATAAACATCTCCAATGTAACAGGTCCAAAACAAAATCCTCACTTACCTCAAGCCTACCTCTGTCCTGTCTTTCCTGCCTCAGTAGATATCATCCCCATATATCAATTGCTCATGCCAAAAACTTAACATTGTCTTGGATTTCTTTTTTGTGCTACCTTTCCAAAACCCCTCCAATCAGTTTTGGTTCCAAAACAGTTTCTAGTCCAATTTCTTTTTACTATCTCATCTTCTGCAACCAGAGCTTTTCTCATCCCTAATCCATGGCAATAGCTTTATAATTCATTCCTCAGTTCCCACTCTTATCTCCAATGGTTCATTCTCCACTGAGCAGCTGGAGTGATTTTGTGTTAGGGTGAATTAGATCATAACGGTTTCCTGGTTAAAACCTGCTAAAGGCTTCCCCGTAACAAATAGAACCAAATCCAAACTTCTTAAGGCAAATAGAGCACTACTTCTCCATCTTCATCTCCTACAACTTCCCCACTCACCAAGCCCTGTGAAACTCCAGCCACCCTGGCCCCCTTTCTCCTTCTTGAACATAACAAGCTTCTCTGGTCTCTGAGCTTTTACCCTTTCTAGATGCTGTTCCTCGTAGTGCTCCCCTACCACCCTATCATCTGTATCCCATTTTTATTTTCTTCAGGGCACTTATTTAAAATTATTCATGTGGTTGTTTACTTAAACATTTATCTGTATCTGGCAACTAGATTGTTAACTCCAAGCAGGCTGGGATTTTGTCTTAATAGCTGTACTGTATTTTTTATTTATTCTTTTTTTTATTTTTTATTTTTTTTTGACATGGAGTCTCACCCGATCACCCAGACAGGAGTGCAGTGGCAGGATCTCGGCTCACTGCAACCTCCGCCTCTTGGGTTCAAGCGATTCTCCTGCCTCAGCCTCCTGAGTAGCTGGGATTACAGGTGCGTGCCACCACGCCTGGCTAACTTTTATATTTTTAGTAGCAATAGGGTTCTGCCATGTTAGCTAGGCTTGTCTCTAACTCCTGACCTCAGGTGGTCGACCCACCTCAGCTTCCCAAAGTGCCGGGATTACAGATATGAGTCACCATGCCTGGCCTTACTCTGTTATTTAGAACAGTACTTGCAGGGTAGTAGACACACACACAAGCATGTTGTTGAATGGAGGAACTTTAAATCTATTGTTCTTTCTACAACACCATATTGATGCCTCTTTAGATATTATGTTGTAATTTGATCACAATCTACTCCACTATCTAGATAATGGATTGTTCCAATCAGTGATAAAGTCATACATTTAAATCTGTTCTTAAATCCCAAAAGCCAAAATTCCAAAAACAGATGCTTGAGCTGCTAAGCAGAAATCTCATGCCTTTGTCTTTATGTTGTTTTAAGGTTTATTTTGGATCCACCACCATAGATTATGGTTTTAACTCAACATAAACCTTGCCTGGCTACTTATTTTTGCAAACATTAGAAACACGGTCAAGTTTTTCATTCAGGTCCTCCAGAATATCCTTGGACTTCAACTTACGAATTAGTCCAAGTTCTCATATTGACATTTTGACAGTGATTCTAGGCTTTGTGGTGTTGTTCAGTGTTTTGTATTACAAATTTAGGCCACAGAAAAGAAATGAAGTGAATCCATGCCTCTATTTGTTTACAAAGAGATCTTTCTTTTCACCTTTCAAATTCTATTACTATAACGTTAAAAACAACAGGAATCTCCCTCTGGCCAGGTGGTTAGGATTTGAAATGTCTTTGTATTCTGCTTTAAATTTGGAGTTCACATAAATTTGGTGACATTTCCTACTGTGGCTAAGTTAAATTTCTTAGTAGAATATTTCTTTTTTTTTCTTTTTTTGGCAGTTTTTGACTTGTTTTGTTTTATTTTATTTTATTTTATTTATTATTATTATACTTTAAGTTCTAGGGTACATGTGCATAACGTGCAGGTTTGTTACATATGTATACTTGTGCCATGTTGCTATGCTG
>NW_012105475.1:1803596-1904388 GCF_000951045.1 Mandrillus leucophaeus
TGAAGGAAAAAATCTTAAGGGCAGCCAGAGAGAAAGGTCGGGTTACCCACAAAGGGAAGCCCATCAGACTAACAGCAGATCTCTCGGCAGAAACTCTACAACTTAGTAGAATATTTCACAAGCATGCAAGAGTAAGAGCAAGATTTGTTCATCCCAGTCAAAACCAACGTGAGACTCCCTTGTTCCCAGGGCAAACTCTCTTTGTCCACAGTTTGCACTTTCTCCTTCTCCTGTTTTTGGGCCACCTCTTAAAAACCCTTGACTGATAACATGCTTCGCTGGTTAAAACGCACCTGATATTCTAGTAACTCCTGAAACACTAAGTGGCTACCTTGTAACATTGCTACATTAGGCCTTCCTGTATAGAAGTTTATCAAGGTTCTTCTTGCTGATACCCCCTTTTCCTTCAAGGCTCTTCCTCATCAGCCCACTCTTCAGTAGTGGACTTCCCAATGCTCCAGCACTGAGGTCTCCTCTCACACTGTGTGCTCCTTGGGATTTCATCCACTACAGCGACAACTCCCAGCGACGATTCCCATCTCTTACCTCCAGCCTTATGCCCTTTTCCCAGCATTGCTCACCCTGTCATCTATTTATTGAACATGTGGACAATCCAGGGACATCTCAAACACTGCAAATGCAAAACCAAACTCATTATCTTCCCACCACCACTGCCGTATTCACTCAGACTTTTTTCTCCTTCTACAGCTTCCCAGCTCACATCATTAACATGACAACTGTTGGCCCATTTTCCCAAGCTGGAAACATTGAATTTTTTTCCTGGGCCTTTTTCTGCCTTTCCACTAATGATAAATAGATCCCTAAATCACATAAATTCTGCCAAAGAAATTTGCCTTTGGTATTCTTCTGTCTGCACTGCCACTTTTTTAAAGAGTATAAATTATCTTGCACTTTTGTGTTTTATGCTGAGATTTGAGAATAAATAGGGAGTGTGTGTACATATCCAGCTCATCATCTTAACCCACTCCTCCTAATTTTATCTTAGGAATGACGCCTGCGGCAGTGCAGAGCAATAGAAATATAACCCAAGCCATGTATACAATTTTAAATTTTCCAGTAGCAACATTATAGAAATAAAAAGAAAGAAATGAAATTAACTTTAACACTATGTTTCAGCCAATGCATCCAAAATATTAAAATTTCAAACTTTAATTGGTATTAACACTATTATTAAGGTTTTTACATTCCTTTTCTTTGTACAAAGTCTTCGAAATCAAGGGCTCAATGGTCACATGTGGCCAGTGGCTATCACAGCAGATAGCCTAGGTTTTGGAGGTGAGCCGAAGGGACTTACACTAGAGATCCCATAGAAGATACACCTACAGTCTTGGTGAGGGACAAGGGCATATATCAAGGTACTTGCAGTGGAAACAAAGAATCAGTCCATAATCACACTGAAAATATGAAGCAGAGGACCATAAGGCAAATGTAATCCAATTAAGTATAAAATTGCATTAAAAAAAAAAAAAAAACAGCCCAAAGTACACAGAAGAGAATGGACCTTCAAAGGTTAAGAATAACAACAAACCACAGCCTAGGAGAGAAGCTCAGAGGCAAACTGTACAAGAAAGGGAACTGGGACAAGTGTGTCAGTAATTAGGAGGTGGTCTTGGAAGAGCAGGGTAGCCTGGGCACCTCATCCTCATGCACATTTGAGTCCGGGGAGCTGCACACTTTCCTTCAGGCTCACAAGGCCAGGAGCTGTGCTCTCAACAAAGGAAAAGCTCTTCTGCTGGTTTATATTTATGAGAAGCAGAGTAGAACTCTGGGGGTGAGGAGGGCAATGAAATGGAGCCTTTGAAGCTGGAACTGGCCCAGCTTCCGGTGAAGCCTCCGAGGGGGTGTTCTGAAGTGAGGACTGTAACAAGAGAGGCCAAGAAAGCTACGCTCCAGTTAAGGAAAAATCCCCTCTGGCACCCCCAAAACAAAGCAGTCTCCCCCATCCTGCTCTCCCCACAATTATAGAAAGCAGACAGAAGAGATCAACATGCACATGAATCGAAAACAGCATTTCTCATTTGGATTGAGGAAATTTTCAGTCTTCAGTCAGTCCTTCAACATGAGTATGAATAGATAACTGAGAATCACCGAACTTTGAGAGAACACCAACACCTACAAGAATCATCAAATCAACAAACTGAAGAACTAACTCACCCCAAGGAGATCTTGTCAACAGAAAAAAAAGCAAAGACAATTTTCAGATAAGCATAACAACCAAAAAAATATAATCCCTTTGTCCTCAAATATTCAATAAAATATGACTAAGCCACTCTTTTTAAAATTCCTGGGAGATACACGCTGTCAGTCCAAAGCAAAATGCATACAACTAAAGAATAAATGTCCTGGAAGGATTCCCAAAAATATCATGAAAACAAGCAAAGGGATTGAAAGAATGGGAAGAGTGAGGTAGGAATGATGGGTAGAGCCAAACCTCAAATGTCTATCAAATAGGAATTTCAGAAGAAAAGAACAAAAAACGAAAGAGGGAAAATCCTGACCAAATTAAAAGAAAATTTCCCTGAAATACACAGTTTGGTATATGTTCAGAATATTTACATATAAATAAATATATGAATATATAAAGGTTCCAGGCTGCAGGGAGAAGTGAACACAGATTACTTACAAGGGAATGAGGAACAGGTAGGACGAGATGTTTCATCGCGATTCATTCTACACGCCACCAGTCATTGGATCAATTCTCCCAAGTGCTCAGGGAAAATGAATACTAGTTTGTTACCAGTACCAGTTCAAACTCAAATTTAATGTGAAAAAACGATGAGTGATTGGGCAAAGTTTACCCGATGACGTCCTTTCTGAAAGAATAACTAGGGAACTTATTTCAGCAAATGAATCCAAAAAAGAAGGACTGCAGATATTATAAGTGGTAGCAAACAAAAATTCTTACCACTAAGATGTAACTGCCTGATTGTGCATCCTGTATGTTTTTTAATCTCAAACAAAAGTCCCCAGATCTTTTTGAGAATCAATATCCTAAGGTAATATCTTGTACTATCTTGTACCAAGGAAGGATCAAAGTGTTGCCCATGACCTGTTAATACACGACGAAGGGATCCTTTACTGTATGTGACTCTGAGTCAAAGAATCTGGTCAATCGCGTTGGCATCCTGCATCCAGTTCCCTCTGAAACCTGAGCAGTCCAAGCCACTGCCCTGTGCCCTGTGTCAGAAGACCCCACTGTGGCTTTCCTCTGTCCATGCCCCTCACAGCAGCATGATGAGTGTGCAGACCCCCAAGCCCACGCTTCCCCTTGCCCCACTTGTGGGCCATGCTCCAGGTACCTAGGATGGTAGAATTACCAGTCAAATGGCCCTGAGCCCCCTTCCAAGGCCTGCAAAGCTGTTCTCCAGGTCTGCCCTCCCATTGCTGACCAGACATCAGTGTGTGCTCTCCTTGGATGAAGGATGGCCAAGAAGTGAGGTTTTGCTGGGAGGAGGGAGTGATGGACAAAACCTGGACACAGTCTCAGGTGCCCTTGTGTATGCTACTTATAGTATGGTGTGGATCCAGGTGTGGGAAGAGAAATGGGTGAGGCAGAAGGCCAGGACCCTTCATTTGTATTCCTGCCCTAAGTCCTGAAAATGTCAGGGACTGGCCTGCTCTCATCTTTGACAGAGGAAGAAAGGGAGGAAGGAGAGAATTCAGTACAGAAAGAAACGGGATTGAAAAAAGGCTTCAGAAAAAAGCCAACCAGGCATAGCAATTGGAGGAGGAAAAGGTGGGAGCTTTTGAAGTGCTGGAGGTTTCCTGCAGTAAGTACCAGAAAACCCAGCTCCAAATGGCCCAAAGGAGGTGTGTACTCCCTGTCACTCGTACTGCAGGAGAGAGGCCTCAGGATGCCTCCTTCCTTGCTCAGTGAACTCCTCAGAGCTCTGGAGCCCTTCTGTCTTCCCTCTCCACGTCTGAGGTTAGTGCGCAGCTTGGCCTCTGCGACCTGTTCCCCCAGCGGCCCAGGGCAACCCATAGTTCTGGGTGATGCCTCCAGGCCACAGTGTTCAGAAGCAGGAAGAGAACAAGCCTGCCTCGTGTCCCTTTTCCAGAGGAAGAAAAGCTCCTGGACTCCCCCTAACCCCAGGTCTCATTTGTCAGAACCAGTCACTGTCCAGAAGTAGTTCGTTTCCCATGTGCCAGGATTCACTAATACAAGGTCAGCCATGACACCGTGAGGGCCAGTCAACCCCAAGGCCCAGGCCACCTGGACACTGCACAGAATCGGGGTTCCCACAGCTGCAAGAGGGAGCCTGGCTGGGGGGCAGGCACCTGCAGGGAGCAAGGCTAGCGGCGCCGAGGACTGAACTTCACAGTGGTTCTCAAAGTGTGGTCCCCAGACTGGCAGCTTCGTCTCCACCTGGGAACTCACTGGGAATGCAGATTCTTCGCCTTCACCCAGATGTCTAGAATCAGAAACTCTGGAGGCGGGGCACAGCAATTTAGGTTTCGAGTTTTTGTTTCTTTATTTTATTATTTTTTTAGAGATGGGGGTCTCCGCTCTGTCACCCAGGCTGGAGCGCAGTGGCACAATCATAGGTCACTGCAGCCTCGAACTCCCGGGCTCCCCCCACCAACCCCCTCTTCCCCAACCCCCAGTAGTTGAGACTATAGGTACAGGCCACCATGCCTGGCTAAAGCAATTTAAGTTGTAAGAAGCCCTCCAGGGGAAGCACTCTATAAAGTACAGGAACCATTGGCTTCCCCAACCTCCTCCTCTTAGGGGTCAGAGTACAATGAATCAGCAAAGGAGACACAAGAACAGACCCAGCAGTGGGTAGGATAAGGCACTTAAGGCAGGGAAGCAGCGAGGCGTCAGCAACAGCAAATGCAATGAGAAAGTCGTGCGTTTTATTTAAAGAGCTGATCAGGGATAGGAAATTGAGAAATGAAACATAAAGTGGTTACAATTCAACTAAAGAGTTTTCAGGGGAGTGCCGTGCATGTTTCAAGTCAGAGAAAAAGAATCCAGTAGAGAGTTAAAGATACTGGAGATAAAGTAATACTCAGGGGAGGGTTTTCCTGAGGTCTGTGAAGGGAGAGACGCTAGACCTCACTTTCCAATGTATCAATATTAACTACTGGTCATGTCCAGCTGTTCAGCTCTTGAAAAGAAGCTTGTCTGAATTGAAATGTGCTGTAAGTGTAAAAGGCACACTTCATTCCAAGCCTTAGTGTAAAAAGAGAGGGTGTAAAATAACCCATTAATAATTGTATATTGATTACATGTTGAAATAATAATACATTTAGATGTATTGGGTTACATAAAATATATTATTAACGTTAATTTCACCACTTTTTTTCTTTTTTCTTTCTTCAGTGTAACTAGTGGAAATTTTTCAATTATGCTTGTGACTCCCTTTTTTTTTTTTTTTTTTGAGACAGAGTCTCACTCTCTCACCCAGACTGGAGTGTAGTGGTACAAATCTCAGCTCCCTGCAACCTCCACCTCCCGGGTTCAAGCGATTCTCCTGCCTCAGCCTCCCAAGTAGCTGGGATTATAGGCACGCGACACCACGTCTGGCTAATTTTTGTATTTTTAGTGGAGATATGGTTTCCTCATGTTGGTCAGGCTGGTCTCGAACTCCTGACCTCAAGAAATCTGCCCAACTCGGCCTTCCAAAGTGCTGGGATTAGACATGTGCCACCATGCCTGGCCCCAGTTGTGTTTCTGATTAAGAGCTCTAGTCTAGACCACAAGTCTAATAGGTTTGGAGAAAAACTGTGTGAGAGTGTAGACATTTTAGGTAAACAAAAGGACCTAAAGACAAGGTCAGGTACAACTGTTTAAAGATTCCTCTCACTAAAATGGAGTTTTAAAATGTTAAGCAGAAATATTTCTGCCTCTTTCAAAAAAAAATGCTGAGGCAATTATAAGGATGTAGAAGTTAGCCTACTGGTTACTAATTTAATACTGACAAGAGGAGTTGTGTTCATTGAATGAGAATATAATGTGGTGCTGAAATTTCATCTGTGCTTGAAAGAAATCTTTCAACTAGGTTGGACACAAACTTTTGGTGGGTAGAAGAAAAGTGACCCAACATCACACTTTGCTTTTTTGGTTTCATGCTTGAAAGGGGAAGGTTTAAGGTCTAAGAATAAGATAACTAGAAGCCTTCCTTGAGATATTACAGGCAGTCCACTTCAGAAATGCATCAAATGTCAAAGCACAGGACTTGCTTGGGAAAAATCTGACACCACAGACTAAATCAAACGGGAGGACAGTGCTCACTTGGGGCTTTACCCAGTGGCTACTCATCAGCTCCTGAGAACTTGTCAGTGAGAAATTCCTCCCAATGCCTGGAGGCAGTCCAGGTGAGAGGAATAATGCTGCAACAAGCATCCTGTTTATAATTCCAGATTCTCAAATACCAGAAAACATGCCACAAAGCCTTTTTTTTTTCTTTTGTAAAGATACTGGAGATAAAGTAATACTCAGGGGAGGGTTTTCCTGAGGTCTGTGAAGGGAGAGACGCTAGACCTCACTTTCCAATGTATTAACTACTGGTCCTGTGCAGCACTTGAGCTCTTGAAAAGAAGCTTGTCTGAATTGAAATGTGCTGTTAAGTGTAACAGGCACACTTCATTCCAAGCCTCAGTGTAAAAAGAGAGGGTGTAAAATAACCCATTAATAATTAAACTCTCTGAGGCCTTCTGTTTCTCAAATTGTGAACTGTCTTCATTGCCTTTAATGAACCTTCATTCGTTTTCTTGGCCAATCTTGAGTACTTGACTTAGCCAGAAGACTTCTTGTTCATACAGCCCTCCTTTTTTTTTTTTGCTTCTCCTAGTTTGCTATCTCTCTTCACAATAGTATTGAAGTCCCAGCTATCATATGAGACTGTCCCCAAAGTCCTGCTTCTACCTCCTTATCATGCATACATAACCGCTGCTTCCTTATTATAGTTGTTGTTTTTAAAAGTATGGACTAAGGCCGAGTGCACTGGCTCACACCTGTAATCCCAGCACTTTGGGATTACAGGCATACATAACCGCTGCTTCCTTATTGTAGTTGTTGATTTTAAAAGTATGGAATAAGGCCCAGAGGGATGGCTCATGCCTGTAATCCTAGCACTTTGAGAGGCCGAGGCAGGCAGATCATCTGAGGTCAGGAGTTTGAGACCAGCCTGGCCAACATAGTGAAACCCTGTCTCTACTAAAAATACAAAAAGTAGCTGGGCATGGTAGCGGGCACCTGCAATCCCAGCTATTCAGGAGGCTGAGGAACGAGAATGCTTGAACCTGGGAGGCAGAGGTTGCAGTGAACCGAGATTGCGCCATTACACTCCAGCCTGGGCGACAAGAGTGAAACTCCATCTCAAAAAAAAAAAGTATGGAATAGGGAAGAATGTAAAAATGACTCCACTGAACAAGGTACCTTTATCAAATACACGCTTTAGGATTCCCATACTGGGCTCCACATAATTTAATATGCAGGAGAGATGAATGACTAAGATAGAAATTCCTTTAATTTCTATGAACTATGAATTTGAGTGAGTTGCTACAATGACAATAGCTTTTAATCATCAGTGGTTTTAAATTATTTAGTAAGTGATGTCTAAAATAATCTTGAAGCAGAAAATGTAAGTTTTTTTCAAGATTAATTTATAGTAAATAGAAAGGAATTAGCAGTGTGGATATTAACAAATGTCTAAAGATTTTAAAAATATCTAAGATACATGTAAAATCTACCTGGTTAATCAGTCAATTAGAATGTGTCTTCCCCTGAATGTAAGTGTATTGATTTCCTAGTGCTGCTATAACAAATTACCACAAGCTTAGTGGCTTAAAACAACACAAGTATGTTATTCCACAATTCCAGAGGTCAGAAACTCAAAACAGGTTTCACTGGACTGTCAGTTAAGGTGTCTGCAGGGCTGTGTTGCTTTAGAGGTTCTAGGGGAAGATCTTTTCCCTTGCCTTTTCCCTTGCAGGCTTCCAGGGGCCAGCAGCATTCCTTGGCTCCTGGCTCCTTCCTCCATCTCCAAACTCAGCAGTAAAGCATCTTCAAAGCAGTCTCTGGCTCTGATTCTCCTGTTCTCTTTCTCTTAAAAGAACTGTAATAATTTCATTGCCTCCAGGATAATCTCCACATTTCGAGATTAACTTAATCCCCTCAGAAAAGTCCCTGTTGCCATGTAAAGTAAATATTCACAGGTCCTGGGGGTTAGGAAATGAATGTCTTGGGGGACCATTATTTTGCCTACTGCAGTTTCAAATCCTGGAAAAGAAATGAGTAAATAAGAAATGTTGGCAGAGTGTGGTGGCTCATGCCTGTAATCCCAGCACTTTGGGAGGCCAAAGCAAGTGGACTACTTGAACCCAGGAGTTTGAGACCACCCTTGGCAACACAGTAAGACCCCATCTCTACAAAAAATACAAAACTTTGCCAGGTATGGTTGTGTGCACCTATAGTCCCAGCTATTCAGGAGGCTGAGGTCGGAGGATCACTTGAACCCAGGAGGGAGAGGTGGCAGTGAGCTGAGATTGCACAACTGCACTCCATCCAGCCTGGGTGACAGGGTGAGACCTTGTCTAAAAGAAAAGAAAAAATAGGTCAGGCACAGTGGCTGACGCCTGTAATCCCAGCACTTTGGGAGGCCGAGGCGGGTGGATCACGAGGTCAGGAGATCGAGACCATCCTCGTGAACACGGTGAAACCCCATCTCTACTAAAAACACAAAAAAATTAGCCGGGCGTGGTGGCAGACACCTGTAGTCCCAGCTACTGGGGAGACTGAGGCAGGAGAATGGTGTGAACTGGGAGAAGGAGCTTGCAGTGAGCTGAGATCGTGCCGCTGCATTCCAGCCTGGGTGGCAGAGAGAGACTCCGTCTCAAAAAAAAAAAAAAAAAGAAGAAAAGAAAAGAAAAATGTTAAAGGGATTCTTTCAGGGTGAAACATCTTCATTTCATCTTCATTTTTAACAGACATTTTCTTGGGTATAGATTTCCAGATTTAAAGATGGATCTTCTCACTTGCATTGTTCCTGTGAGAAATCTACTACCATTTTAATGTGTTCCTCTGTAAAGAACACCTTCTTTCTCTGGCTGCCTTTAAGAGTTTTGTCTTTACCGCTGGCTTTATACAGTGTGATTATGACGTGCCTTTGTGCAATTTTGCTCATATTTCACATGTTTGTAGTTCACTGAGCTTCTTAGTTTGGTAGCTATATAGTTTTCATCAAATTTCAGCCATTATTTCTTCTTATGTCCCTTTCAGAAACTTCAATTACACATATATTAGTCTGCTTAACATCATCTCACAGCTCACCAATGTATTTTTGTTTATTTTTGAGGAATTGTTCTTTTTTCTATGTGTTTTATTTTGGAAAGCTTCTGTTTCTATGTCTTCAAGTTCACTAATCTTTTCTTCTGCCATGTCTAATCTAGTATTAACGTTATCCAGTGTATTTATTATTGTACACATATTAGTTTTCTCTCTAGATGTTCAATTTGGGTGTCTGTTGTATCTTTCATGTCTCTGCCTAACTTTTTGATTGATGGGCAGACATTGCTCATTTTGCCTTGTCGGGTACTGGATATTTTTGTATTCCTGTAAATATTCTTATGTTTTGTTCTGAGGCAGTTAAGTCCCTTGGAAAGAGCTTGACCTTTTTGGGTCTTGCTTTTATGATTTGTTAGACAAGTCCAGAGCATGCCCAATATAAGGATAGTAACTCCCCACTTTACTAAAACAAGAAGTCCTTGAGCACTCTACCCACTGCCGCATAAACTCCGAGTTTCTCCAGTCAGCCTGGTAGGAATAGGTACTCTTCCTAGCTCTGCAAGGACACCAAGCCCTGTTCTCTCATCTTTTCTGATGTTCTTTCCCCCCAAACCTGGAGTAATTTCTTCCCATGCATTTGCTGGTTGGAGCCTCTGTGGATCTCTTAGGCAGCTCTCTTCTCTTTGGTACTCTGTCCTGAGAATTCCAGCTGCCTTTATCTCCCTGCACTCTCTCCTCCCTGTCTCCTAAATTCAGAGAGTCTGCTGGGCTTTGCCTGCCCCACAGCACTGCAACTTTATGAAGTAAGCAGGGGCAATTTGGGGGCTTATCTTATTTGTTTCCCATCTCTCAGTGATCACTGTCCCTTCATTGTCCACATGTCCAGTGCTTTGCAAACAGTTATATCACATGTTTTGTCTGGTGTTTTTGGTTGTTTCAGGCAGGAGGTAAATCTGCCCCTCGTGACACTATCTTAGGCAGTAGTATCTCATCCCTTTAGTGATTTATAGACCTTTTGGAAAATTCCTAATCTTGTATTTCTCATCATCTCAAAAGACTCCTTCACTTGTTTCTTATAGATAATTCCGAGACTTTCCCTTTATTTGAACACAATGCTGTGGCACTAGAGAGATAAGTCACATACCTTTTGCTTTAAAAATCATTAAGTGTGACTGACACCTTCTTGTGTGAAATAGTTTTATTATTTTACTTACTAGTAAAAATATTGTTTAATGTTCATTGAAGTACATTCAGTTTGATCTTTCACACATCCTATTACTCATCTTCAAACGTGTCAATTAAAATAAGATCTGTTCACACCACTTAACATCAAAAATCCTGTTTTGGCAGCTTAGTATCAGAGCTTCTGAAATCCCTATGGGGCCTTTTATTTTTGTCCCTCAAGTGGAATCCTATGAACATAGTTCTAACTTATCATGAAATGAGAAATGGTTTTAGATAATATGTTTTTAGGAAAATAACTTTAAGAAATACTTGATCTCTTAATTCTTGAAGTCTTTATCTTTTCTACATTTGACCATTTCCTTTATTAAGATAAAAATACCTAGTTACTTTGAAGGATAAACAACTGTCTATAACTTTTATATATTAAGAGAAAACCCAAATATCAATATTTACCTAATATTAAAGGCAAAAGATGAAATGTTCCTTATAGCAGTAATGTTAGAAGTGATTTCCCTTCCTCAGGACAATCCAATGGTGATGATGATAAAAAGCTCCAACCACAAGGCCTCTGATGGAACAACGTTATCCAAGTCATGGACCCTCTTCGGCCATTTTTTCCCATCTTACTAGTTTAGAGATGCCATAAAAGATTAGAGTATGTTTCACACTGATTGAAATATCAGATACCACACCATCATCCTTTAAGCATCACTATTTTAATGGTGAAAATCCATTTAAAAACAGTATGGAAATTTGTCAAAGAACTAGAAATAGAACTGCCATTCAATTCAGCAATCCAAAAACTACCGGGTATATAACCAGAGAAAGAAATAATTATATCAAAAAGATACTTGCACTCATATGTTTGTCGCAGCACCAGTCACAATAGCAAAGATATGGAATCAACCTAAGTGTTCATCAACAGATGATTGGATAAAGAAAATGTAGTGTACATATAGATGATGGAATACTACTCAGTCATAAAAAACGAATGAAATCATGTCTTTTGCAGCAACGTGGGTGGAGCTGGGGGCCATTATCCTAAGTGAAATATCTTAGAAACAGAAAGTTAAATACCACTTGTTCTCACTTATAAATGAGTGCTAAACAATGGGCACACATGGACACATCAAGTGAAATAATAAACACTGGAGACTATAAAAGGTGGCAAGGTGGGAGGGGGACTGAGTGTTGAAAATTACCTATTGCATACAATGGTCACTCTTTGGGTGATGGTTACACTAAAGGCCCAGACTCCACCACTGTACAATCTATGCATGTAAGAAACCTGTGCTTTTATCTCCTAAACTTAATAAGAATTTAAAAATATGTTCCATTTGGAAAATACAGAGCAGAACCCTGGGACATATCATTTCAGGGGCTAAGGAAACTTAAAGAATAAGTGACTCAAAAATCTGAGGTAAAGCAATTTCTCAGGACAGTTAACTTTTGAAAAATTTAGGTTACTTTCTGTTTTGCATATTTGATATAGAACTAATAAACTTAGAGATGGCTTTCAGTCTTCCAAGGGCAGAACACAGAGTGTAGCCCTAGGAGGAACTTAGGAAAATAAGCAGACGAATCCTTCAGTAGTTAAGAGGACAAATCCTTCGGTAGTTAAGAGGACATCAAGAAGGTGGCATGTAGCCATCCGTCCTGAGTGGGTGAAAGAGATTCCAAATGCTTATTTACTTATTATAAACTTATTTACTTATTATAAACTCTCTCCTGCCTATAATTTTATTCCATTGCTTCTGATTCTGTAGCAATAAAGACAATTGTTCAATACCCTCTAACATCTTTCCTACGCTTATTTCATTCAATAGACATCTTTCTTTATGCAAGATAATCTCATTGAAGCCTGACAAATGAGTATATGTTCAGTTAAATGATTAACATTTATCCTTTTCTCTGCAGTTACTGTGGTTTTGTTCCTACCCTCAGCATGCTCTTTTGTGTCACCTCTCGGCTCAGTAGCAACACCAGGCTAAGTGGGGCTGAGGCTGCAGGTTTGTGGCCATGGTCAACCAGTTCACCCAAGTGGGAAATCAACCCCTTGCCGTGGTCTGATGCCACCCTGTTATCTCCATTCAGACACCTGGTTAATGCAAATCACTAGGGGGAGTGGTCAATAGTGTGAAGTTAAAACAGCCTTTGTCCTCAGTGGGAATCCTCACTCCAAGAGTATAGGGTTGGTCCCAGTGAGCCAGAGTACCATTATATGATACATCATAGTGAAGAGCTAAGGAGATTAAAGCAAACTTCCTTGATATTTTTCCCTCTGGCATTAAAAGATAAAAGCAGTAAAAAATCATCCCTCAGGAGGGGAAATGCTTTTTTCTTCCCCAAACTGTATGATCTGAGTCATGTTAATTAACTTCAGTCAAATGCTCCCACACATGGTTTTAAAATCCATCTTATAAACCGACTAATCACTAGCAAGAATGTAATATAACATTCCTAACTGTCTCTCTATTATAGCAATTTCTCTATACTTTTCTACTATCCTGTGTTTTCCATAAAATGTCTTAATAATTCTAATCACCTAAATCTTCAAGGAAAGTGATACTCAGTTAATAGGTTGTATTAGTCCGTTTTCACACTGCTATTTTAAAGATACTACCAGAGACTCAGTAATTTACAAACGAAAGAGGTTTAATTGACTCATAGTTCTGCATGACTGGGGAAACATCAGGAAACTTACAATTATGGCATAAGGGGAAGCAGGTACTCTCTTCACAAAGCAACAAGAGAGAAAAAAATGTGTGAAGGGGGAAAAGCCCCTTATAAAACCATCAGATCTCCTAAGAACTTGCTGACTATCATGGAGAACAACATGGGGGAACCGCCCTCATAATCCAGTTACCTCCCACCAGGTCCCTTCCCCAACACATAGGAATTACAATTCAGATTACAATTCAAGATGAGATTTAGATGAAGACACAACCAAACCATATAATAGGCTAACTCAACTTTTCTTCTCTGTAAACCAGAGTCTCTTGCAATTAAAAAAAAAAAATGTAGTGGATACATTTGAAATTACATTCAGCTAAAGAGCTGGATCAATCAATAAACAAATCAAAGAAAAGGGAAAACGAAGAACCAGTACATCATTTTCAAATTACTTTGACAGCTATTCTCCAAATGTTTTCTAAGTAATTGTATTCATCAAAAGACACCTTTATACTACAATTACACATCAACCGTTTAAGAATTAGAAAATATGAACTTAAGTATATTAGATGATTCCTTCCCCAGAAGTGTTTCGATGTATGTGTTTGTATATGTGTGTAATGTTAGGTTAGTACTGAAAATGCAGAACCACTGCCAAACCACTGTCACATTTTCACTTGCTAATTTTGTTTGATTAGAATGTTAATGCTTAAATCCACTCTAGATAGATTGCATTAGTCTTACACCATGGGGCAAACATGTAGGAACTAAATGAGTTTTCTTCCATTGTTGTCTAGGCTCTGCTGACCCCAAAACACTTGACTTTTTAAATAGGAAGTGCAGAAAAGGTAACTTCTGAGCTGAAAGGTTATTTGCCTTCATGTGCTGTTAAGGGACACTTTCTCATCTGTTCTCTCAGGTTTGGACTCTCCTCCAACCTTGTCATTCCTTGACCATAGATAATTGTCAGCCCATATAGTTCATTCATATGAGTACCTTCAAATTGCTGACCTATCAAAATTCTCTTTCAGTTTTATTGTAACACTACAATTAGAATACACAATAAAAAACAGTCCCTTCTGAGGGCTGGTAAAAATCAGATAATCTTTGCCAGGTGAGTCTGTCTCAGGCTAGGGTAAATGGAAGCAGCGTTCAGAAAAGCTGTGGAGCACCCCCAGCAGACATCAGGGCTGGTTCCAGTGCCATCACCACTTCTGAAGCTTGAGAAGTTCTGTGCCTGTTCATCATTCATTCATTCACTCATTTGACTAGTTTGCACTGAGTATTTATCATGTGTTACTAACAAGGAAAATAGTCATAAGCAACATTGGAAATAGTCCTTGTCCTCAAGAGGCTTTCTGTGTCATGGGAAAGAAAGGTGCTAATCCAATAATCTAGCAAAGAACTGCAGACTTCAGTGTGATGTGTGCTTCTGAGGTTAGGCCTGGTCCTGGCACACTCTGTTGTTCCAGAGGGGATTTGACTCCACGAAGAGGTGCCAGTTGACTTGAGATCTGAAGGATGAGAGGTGTTAACCGGGCGGGAGAGAAAACATCATTCCAGCGGGAAGTATATGTATGTGAACCTATTCCTTAATTGGAAACCAGCAAAGATGGTTGCACAGCTCTCCATAAATAATGAAATACTGGCTCTGCCTCTTCTTTTTTTTTGGAGTTTCTGTCATAATTAACTCATTCTGTGGGATTTTTAGGGGTACTCAAGCTATTATTCTTTAAGTGGTAAATCTGATAGGCAAAGAGCCTAGATTAGATTGTTCTTGAACTTAGAGATGTTTAGTTGGTATGAAAAAAAAAAAACCTCAGTAATATAGAACTCACTTTTCACTGTGCCTTCAGATCTCAGATATTGTTAAAAGGCTGAATCTATTCTAATGTTTTTTCCTAGCATCTACCATCTGTGTTTTGGGGTTCATATAAATGAATTTGTGTTCCTTAAATAAACAAAATACCATGTGGGCTAAAAAAGATGTAGACAGGTGGTCCTCAATAAGATATATTTTTCCAATGTGATTTATGCTATTTGGTATAATCATTACTAACATCTCACCCATATTATAAATGATCTTCTTAGAAAATAACAGGTTTTTAGAACAAAATCTAAGCTAGTATTTGTGTGAAATATTTTGCTTATGTGATGTTAAATACAACGTGCATATTATATTGGGTGAACCATATACAACCAATCCAGTACTACATAACTCAGAGAGGATGTCCTGCATCAAAAAAGAAATGGTCTGCTAGTGAAATTTCCTACAGTAAAATCATGGAGATATAACAGCCAGGGTCCTGTGAGGAAAGCAGAACCCACATCACGTGATTTAAGAGAGGGAATTGTTACCAAGATGGTGGGAAGAGCTAGGAAACAGATTAGCAGCAGGAAGCCTATACAACCTAGACCTGTGGTGTGAAGTCACAGGGAAAAGGTACCCAGAACCCAGAGCCACCGCTGGGTCCTGAGACCCCTGAAGCCCCAGGTCTGGAGCTACAAAGAGATGGAGGCACTTCAGGCAGAGCAGAAGAAGCACCCTGACTTCTCTCTTCCTCCCACCAAGCCTCCCACTGAAGGACAAACAAGTTACTATCTAATTTTTTGAACCTAACTGGAGCCAATTGTAAGGGAGGCTGGGAAATAACAGTTTGCAGCAAGCCCTTTGGTAAGGGCAAGAAAGAAATCAGAGTCAAGAGACAGATGTGTGACACAGAGCCAGAAAAGTATTGCTGAGTGATATCATGTATGAAGGTCCAGGGCCCTGTGTTATTGGCGCCTCTTTTTCTTAAACTTTTCTTCATAACAATATTCTTCCTGAAAGCCATTTTTATGGGAGACATATTCCTTTTTTATTATGAAAGAATTATTGATAATTTCTATTGAAGTCTGTAATTATGTAGTTATTCTTAGTCCATAGTTTTATTTTTTTTAATTTTTTATTTCCATAGGTCTTTGGGGAACAGGTGGTATTTGGTTACATGAGTAAGTTCTTTAGGGGTGATTTGTGAGATTTTGGTGCACCCATCACCCAAGCAGTATACACTGAACCCAATTTGTAGTCTTTTATTCCTCACCTCCTTCCCACCCTTTCCCCTGAGTCTCCCAAGTCCATTGTATCATTCTTATGCCCTTGCATCTTCATAGCTTAGCTTCCCCTTACGAATGAGAGCACTCCTGAGTTACATCACTTAGAATAATAGTCTCCAGTCGCATCCAGGTTGCTGCAAATGCCATTGATTCATTCCTTTTCATGCTGAAAGTCATTTTTAACTATTCTTTACTGAGTGTGTTGTTTCTTCCTAACAGACTTTCACCAACCTAGGCATGCATGCTTGGCTCTTACACTGTACGAGACAACACGCTAGATCCACTTATCTGCAGTGCTGGAGAGAGGCAGGCAGTAGGAAGGAGATCATCACAGGCATATGCAGAGGAAGAATTCTGTGAAACCCTAACAGCGGGAGACAAACCTGCCACTTTGCATGAATTTTCAATAGTGGAAAATGAAGGGGGATCTAGCATCTATCTAGTGAGCTGAGTAACTGGCAGTGTGCTTGACTCACTATGGCCCCTACCTTCTCTGGCATCATTCACAGCAAGAGAAGCTCTTGGCACTACAAGAGCAGGACAAGCTCTTTGCAAGACAAGAGCAGGACAAGCTCTTGGCAAGTTGATGAGGTTGCTATCAATTGGATATCTTTGGCCTGGAAAAGATCTTCAGCCTCTGCCTCCCAAAGCACTGGCTGGGTCTTGCCTGGCCTTGGTTGATCTCCCTTCAGTTGGTCTCTTCTGTGTTCCTAACCAAACCCCAGCAGATTGAATGTATGGGAGTGTACTTTGCTTCCCGAGTCTACCATTTTAGGGATGTGCATTCATTTACCTTTTGCCTTGAGCTACAGGCCAACTCCTCCTCACTTCTTTCACCCACAACTACCTCTATTTCCTGAGATGCACCCGCCAACACCACCACTATTTGGAACAGAGACAAGATGTATTACAAACCTTAACTCACTCAAAAATCAGGTAGTAACTTGTTTGCCTTTGAGGCCCTGGATCTCCTGGATTCTTCTGTTAATATAAAAGGATCTCTGAGATCACGGCTTGTTGAGGTAGCACTTTCCATTTTAACACTATATTCTCCAACTGGTAAGATTAGCTAATAAGGAAAGGGGATATAGGGCAGGTTCTTTTTGGCAGGGGGAGTGTGGCCAAATGAGCTCACAGATGGTAGTGAAATTGGGGTGGAGGGAGTCCCCTGAAACCTCAAAATGTGGTAAAGGATGTAAAGTATTTTCAACATCTTACAGAAGTCACTGAGCATTTCCTTTAACATATGTATGTGTATATTAGTTTTAGAACAGAGTTGGTCTGACTGAGAACTGGGACTAAGCAAGTGGTTGATGCCCGGAGTACAGACTAATGAAGACCAGTGCCTATGTGAAACAAGAGAAAGATGGATCGTATCAAAACAGCATGTAGAGGCAGAGATTGAGGGGACAGGGAGAGGTAGACATCTGCCATTTTGGAAGAGATAAGCCAGACAAGGGCTGAGAACAGCCTAGAGTCAGCACCATGAGCAGACAAGCCTAGTCTGTGGTTAAGGTAACTAAAGAGATTAGACACTGAAAGAATTTGGAAGTGTCGGCTTAGCACTTTGAACACATAAAGAAAATTCTTTCTATTTCTTGGGAGGATCAATCCCCTAAAAAGATCTTAGGTTGTTAAAAAACACTAGTCTAAGCCCAACCCAATGTGTGTAGGCTAGAATGCAGTGGTTGTGTGTAACCTGAGAAAAAATGGTGGGTATAGGGATTGCAGGGAGGGGAGCATTGGGAAACTCAGGACGTCTCTCTCCTCTCCAGCTGCCTTCATTACTGCTGAACACCCATTCAAAGAATAAAACAAGGAGCTTTATCCCAATAATCATGTAAGTCTCCCCCTAAAATATCAAGAACTTAGTGGAAAATCCTACAAATATATCTTCAAATTAATGCAGTAAGTTCTAAAAGCATCACATCAAGGTTTAAATGAAATGAGATGAATGCAATTTATTAGTTTTTTTCTTTCAATCAAAATTCAAGGTTAATTTTAGCAGTGACTCAGATCATTTTTGGTATCTTTTATTAGCAATAAGTCAGAACCTTTAATTATGAATAACCTTGGTGCCACAAAGAAAATGATAGGACTCTTCCAGAAAGGTTTTCATTAGTTAGAGACCAAATTAATTTTAATTCTTGATAGTTTTTTTCCACAGAGGGAATACTTTGCTTTAAAGAGTGTTTTTGTTTCTCTGCTTGTTTTATATTTAGTGAATTCCCAGAAAACCCCCATTACTGATATAATAATGTAAATAATTGAACCAAGTAATAAAGCATACAAATAATTGATCAAATCTATTTTGATTTGGCTTGGGAAATGACTTAATTTCTTAATGTTTGACTTGAAAGGTAAGATGCTAATTTCCTTTTAATTGATATTTGTTGCTTTTGAAAACCACACCATTGACACGTTAGTTGAGCCCCTGGACTGATCTGGTCTAATAATTATTATGACACATGGTGAGCAAATGAACCGAGCTACAGTCTCTATACTTCATGTCTATCCACCGCATTGTCATACTGGACCATTCATGGATCAGAGGAAATCCCCCCAGTTGCCCTGCCATCCTGAGAGACAGCAATGAAGAGTAAGGAGGATTTCATGTTCGAAATTAATCACTTTTTATTCTTTTAAAGTTATTTGTGCAACCAAAGGACCCAAAGTAAAAAAAAATAAGGGAATAAAGTACCTATGTCATAAAATCTCTAATCAGACAAATGCTGATATTAAGTATACCTATGATAGCTTTCTACCAAAATCAAAAACCACTTATTAGGCATTATAAAAATTCAAGCTTTAAGAATCAATTTCCTAGAACATGAGCTTCCAATGGTATTATCCCCAGTCTTGGCTTATCTAATAATTTTCATCGATAGATTCTGAATGTGGTCTGAAATTATCAGAGGCATCCATTCCCATAACTATATAGTGATATTTTCATTATATTTAAAGGAAACCCCATTATTTGAAACCATTGCTTTAAAGAGCATATTAACTCTTAAAAATCCCATAAGAAGATGCTATTGTCTTTGTTTTACATAAAAGATATTGAGCAAATATTTTTAAGAATTCTTGGGCTTTCTTTTTTCTTTTTGAAGATTTACCTTGACATTCACTTTAACCTGATTTTATCTCCACATAACTATTAGAACTAATCGTACCACTCAATGATACTTCTAAGCCCTACATTCTACTCCAAATGTAACCATTTTATAAGTGTTTTATTATATACTCCCAAAACACAAAATATGGAAGGATCGAAGAGTGATGTTTACTTGTTGCTTCAAGCTTGTTTCCATCTTGTAAGATGTTTCATACTTTGCCTAGGGAGTCCTGTTTTCTTCCTAAAGCAAACTATTAGGCACAGTTGGAGATATTCTGATAAGTAATTTTAATGAACTCCCATACCAAGCACTATTCTAAGGATTTTATGTGTGTTAACTCTTTTAATCCTCATATCAACCTGATGATGGAAATATTATCATCATTCCCATTTTAGAGAGAGGGAAATTGGAAGCACAGAGAAGTTAGTAAAGAGCATGTGGGATTCAAACCCAGCTTATGTGGCCCCAGAACCTGGCTTTCAATGGCTATGCGGAGATTCTCTGAGATTCTTACCCTAGATGTAAGAAACCATAAAGATTTTTGAAAAGAAAACAAAGTTAATATGAAAGGCCACCCAATTGTGTATTTAAGGAAACCAAACTTGGCTGTTATGTTAGTAAAAGAGCCACATTCACACTTTTCTCCAAGGATACCATGGCTAGGTTCCAATCTCATCGTTTTTTTGCAGAAGGCTTGGTGAGTTTCTCCATTTTTAGGTATGTCCTTCCATCCACCCCAAAGGCCCAAAATAGAAGTGCAGCAAGGAACTCTCAACAAAGTAGTGATTCTCAACTTCTTCTTACCTTCACGACATTCTAAAAGGAAATAAACACACTTTCCACAGTAACAATGCTGATTACAGCAGTAATTCGTACCCAGGGATGAGCATGGTTCCCTGAAGTGGTATCTGTCAGTCTTACAGGGCCTCAGCCCCAGCTCACACTCTCAGCAGAAAGCTGGCTGGGGCAGCTGAGAGGCAGTGTTAGGGATAATCTGTGGGAGCCTAGCTGCTTTTCAGAGCAGCCACAATCACCTTGCACTTTTTTTTTTTTTTTTAACAGAGTCTCCCTCTGTAGCCCAGGCTGGAGTGCAGTGGTGCGATCTTGGCTCACTGCAACCTCCGCCTCCCGGGTCCCTGTTTGAGCGATTCTCCTGCCTTAGCCTCCCGATTAGCTAGGATTACAGGCACACATCACCATGCCCAGCTAATTTTTGTATTTTTAGTAGAGACGGGGTTTCACCATCTTAGCCAGGCTGGTCTTGAACTCCTGACCTCATGATCTACCCGCCTCAGCCTCCCAAAGTGCTGGGATTACAGGCGTGAGCCTCCGTGCCCAGCCCTTGCACTTTTTTGTGTACTTTCATTTTGAGGAGCACTGAGCTAGAAAGATAAAGACATTTTCTTCAATCTCATCTCGTCACTACACACACAGACACACACATGCCCTATGGATACAGAAGTGATGAAATGTGCGTGAGGGACTGGAATCATCTCTTAGAGCTGCCATTGGAAAGTACCATACTGAGTGGTTTAAACAAGAGAAATTTATTTCCTTATGATCTAAAGGCTGGGAGTCCAGGTCAAGGCGTTTGCAGGGTTGGTTTGTTCTGAGGCTTCTCTTCTTGACTTGCAGGTGGCTGTCTTCTCCCTCTGTCCTTACATGGTCCTCCCTGTGTGTCTGCGTCCTAATCTCCTCTTCTTCCAGGGAAGCCAGACATGTTGGATTAGGGCCCACCCATAGGACCTCATTTGAGCCTAACTGCCTCTTTAAATGCCTTATCTCCAAATGCAGTACAGTCACATTCCAGGACACTGGGGGTTATGAACTCAATTTATGAATTTGGAAAAGGCACAACCCAAGCGAGCTAGTGAGCCTCACTTTCCAGAAGTTAGTATTTATCGAGAGCCTTCGGTCTCTGCTGAGCACTGTCCAGTGGTTTACATACATGCTTTCATTGGACAGTGGGACCTCATCCCAAGAACTGCAATACGGTGGAAAGATGAGATTCCCATATAAATTTGAGGAGATTGTACTATATTACTTTAATTGCTTTCGGATGTTAGCAAATAGATGGTCTCATTTAGAAAGAAAAAATGAATTATATGCTGTTTTATTTTAATTTGGGTTTCTTTTTCATGCCAGTTTTTCTTAGGTGTGCTTGGCAGTCTCTGAGTTATCTCCCCTTTCCAATGGCTGACCAGTTCTACTGATTTGCAAATTCACAGAAGGAGTAATCCGGTGTTAGGCCCGGACCATTTCCGAGCAGTGATGTTCTTTTCCTCGTGCCAGGAAAAAAAAAAAAAAAAAAAACCTCTCTTTCACAGTAGATAATCCTCCATCTTTGCAGTTTATCACCTTAAAAACCTTGACATGAATAAGCTCTTTGATGATGCCAAAATAAAAATAGTCTTTTATACATAAGTCAGCAAAGCCTGGCGATCTGCGAAGGCAAACTTCTAAACATCCAAGCGAAGTTTGTTGTTCCTTTTTCCCTTTCTTCTTTCAAAAACAGATATTTGTCAATTTAACCTCCTTGATCCATGGAAAATGACAGAGGCGTGCAGATTCAGAAAGGGAAAACAATAAGAGCAGGTGAAGTTGAAGATAGGAGATTGATGCCAGGGAGCTAAATAACCAGAAAAGAGATGTGAAATAGAAAACTGAATGGAAAGCACAAAGAAAACGGTAACCAATTTTCTCTGAAAGTGAACGGTAAAGAAAGCTGAAGATGAAACTACCTATTTATTTTTAATAGCTGCATCAAGAGATTGCTTAGGTAGGGAAAAAAAACTTAAAATGTTGCTGGTTCTGATTATCATCCTCAGGTTGAATCCAACCCCCCTGGTGTCCCAGCTCCCAAATTCTACTCAAACCATTGCTCCCGTACCCAAACCCTAGAGGGTATATCCATAGTAGAAAAAACATGCATCTTCATAGTTTGAACAAAACAAATAATTTTTGGAAACATTTTTCAATTCAAGAAACATTTACTATTTAGTAAGTGTTAGGTACCGTTCAAAATGAATGCCTGCCCTCCAGGACAGCAAAGGCTCAGAACAGATTAAAGGTTTCTAGTCTTAACTCCAGCTACAGGTTGGCTTGGCTCACTGTGAAGGGACAGATGCACTTCATCCTGTTCAGTTTCTTCCATTCTATTTGGATAGATGTGAGACCAAGATACTGCAGCCGTTGCTAAGACAAATTTGGTTGGCACCAATTCAGATGTCATCGATTTGTTGATCCTTCCTAGAACTAACTTACTAGTCTGAATATAGTTTCCCAAGATAATCTCCTCTGTTCCTAGGACCTGGAAAATGTATTCTGAAGCTTTCCCCTCCGAGGTCGGAGGTCCTGTAATACACAGGTGGAAAGCTCCGGCTCTGCAGTCAGACACCTGCCTTCAGACACCAGCACTTTTAGTTTCAAGACCTTGGACACATGATTGAACCTGTTTTTTAGCCTGTTTCCTCATTCATAAATTGGAAGATAGCAACACTCAGAGGGCTGTTGTGGGAACATAATGGGAACATGCATGTAAATCCCTGGGCACAGTGCCTGACTTACAGTGAAGGCTCTTCATAAATGCTAACTTCTAGAAAATGAGGCTCATTAGCTCACTTCAGGTCACAAATTTGGGATGAAACAGGACCACTGCCTGAATCCAAAACCCATGGTCTTCACTATACCTGTTGTCTCTCTCTTAAGAAAGACCTGGTGATTTTCTTTGTCTAATCTTCATCATCATCTCAAATTTCCTCTCAGGTGATTAAAGACCTATAATTCTTTGGGAGGCTGAGGTGAGAGGATCTGCTTGAGCCCAGATGTTCAAGACTAGCCTGGGCAATGTAGTGAGGCCCTGTCTTTACAAAAAAATTTAAAAATTAGCCAGACGGGCTGGCGTGAGCCTGTAGTCCCAACTACTTGGGAGGCTGAGTTGGGAGGACCATATGCACCTGGGAGGTGGACGCTGCGGTGAACTATGATCATGTCACTGCACTCCACCCCGGGTGACAAAACAAGACCCTGTCTCAAAAATAAGCACTTATAATTACAATATAATGTTATGTACCTTTTCCAGAAAAAAAATGTTTTTATGTTACAAAAAATATTAAGTTTTGTTATTGTTAATTTGAGGTGATGACTGTTATCTTAGATAAAGAAGATATTTCTCTCTCTGAATCCTAAGCGTCCTCCAGGCTTCTTATTTTACAGTTTTCCTCTTTGTTCTTTCTGGAATTCTACAGATTCTAGGAATCAACCTCTGCTTGATCTATGTTCCTCTGGCCTATCCTATTAATATTTATCAGCCAGTTGTTAAGACTCCTTCTAACTTTGCCCAACCTTGGTTCCTGTTTCCAACACTCTTGTGAGCATCTCAGTTCAGGCGTCATGGCTACCTGGAAGGGGTCTCACATCCTGCAGCCTGAGCTGCAGCCAGGCCCCTCCTTGTCTCAGTGGGTTCCGTTTCCACTGTTAGCCCCGAACCCTACTGCAGTGTTCCCTGTCTGACAAGTGCAAACCATTGGCCAGACAGAGATCCCCGGCAAATTCTGAATTCAATGAAAGGTAAGTGTTTGTACCTCCAGTTATAGTTCTGTTCACATTCTTGGTTTTCTGAATGCTTGTTTCTGAATGTTTCTGAATGACTGGGGCTAGAGCACTTGGTTCCAATGCTCTTGGTTTACTAGAATTTAATCATGACACTTTTTTCCTTACTGTACATTCAAAGTAGTATGGCAAACTAGTAGACATCATTTCCAACAAGGGAGGAAAACGCCATTCCCACTTTATATTCTGTGGCTCTCTTTCCTGTGATGGACTAAGGTGTTCACTTCTCCCACCGAGCTGCTTAATAGACCAACAGGATCTTTCATATACCAGTCCCTCAGGACATGCCCTCTCTCTGTCACTGTGGGAAAGTTTTAAGTCCTACTAACAATGAGGAAATGCAAAATTATTTCACTCATTTAAGTTCATCAGTGTCTGATGGGTACTATTATATATCTGTCTTAAAAGGTTGTAAAGAGAGCAAAGAGAAAAGATTTTAAAGCAAGACAGTGATTTTTCAGAAGTCTACATGATATAGAAAAGGAAGCATTAATGAAAACCGGTGTGGAATCCTAGGACTCATTTGTCTGTTTAAGGATGCTTCTATGGTTATCTGCAGTGCCAACATTTGATTTTATATGGTCCAATTTTATAGGACTTGATTTTACCTGAACTAGGTGGTTACTTATTTTGATTTAAATTATGACTTTTAGCACTTTTCCCAATAGGAGGGAAGGAGGAGATAATGAGAAGCAATGAATTCGTCCCAAGCCAGACAGTCCTTTTTGCTTCTCAGCAGCTCTTAGTGAAGTAGTTCTGAAGGAAAGAGTACAGAGCACTGACTTAAATGGGGTCCATTGAATCTATTATTGCATAACAAATTACCTCGACACTGACAACTTAAAACAGTCATAATCACTTATTACCCCACAGGAATTCTGTGACTCAGGAATTTCAGGAGTAGTTTTTTTGGGTGCTCCAGCTTAGACTCTCTCATGAGGTTACAGTAAAGATGTGGGTAGGAGTCATCTGTAAACTTGACTGTGGCTGGAGCATTTGCTTCCAAGATGGTGCACTCATGTGGCTGGCAAGTACATGGTAGCTATTGGCAGGAGGCCTTAGTTCCTCACCATCTAGACATCCTCACAGAGTTGCTTGAGGGTCCTCACAACATGGCTGCTGGCTTCCTTTAGAGCAACTGATCCAAGAGAACAAGGAATAAGCCAAAATGTCTCGTATGACCCAGCCTTGGCAGTCACACATTGTCATTTCTGTAATATCCCATTGATTTGCAGGTCAGCCCTATTCAGCATGAGAAAGAACTAAACAGGTGCATGAATATTAGGAGGCAGTGATGGTTGGGGACCATCTGGGAAGCTAGGGACCACATATACCACAAAAGTAAAATGATTTTATAAATTGTATGTCCTCACAGAGAAATTGGTCATTAATGGTCGGGGTCAAGGGGATTGTTTTCTTTGTGTTTGCGCCTCAGGAGCCAAGATTGAAGTGTATTCGTTGATGTGGCACATTGCCACCATGTTTTTATTATTATCCCTTTTATCGCAATTTCTCCTTACATTCCTCTCCTCACTACCCCTCCACTCCCAGCCTCCACTAAACATCAACTCAAAAGAGCATGAAGTTTACCTTTGGTTATGCAGCTATGAAGATATGTATCCCTGTAAGATACTAAGATACATGAGGTTTAATGGTCATTTCTAAATTACATGAATGGAATGGTGTCATAGGTCTTTTTCTAAAATGTATACTCTATGTCACTTTTTTTTTTTTTTTTTTTTTTTTTTGGAAATAGAGTCTCACTCTGTCACCCAGGCTGGAATGCAGTGGTGCGATCTCAGCTCACTACAACCTCCACCTCCCAGGTTCAAGAGATTTGTGCCTCAGCCTTCTGAGTAGCTGGGGCTGCAGGTGCCCGCCACCACACCCGGCTAACTTTTGTATTTTTAATAGAGACGGGATTTCACCATATTGGCCAGGCTGGTCTCAAACACCTGACCTTAAGTGACCCACCTGCCTCGGCCTCCCAAAGTACTGGGATTGCAGGCATGAGCCACCACCCACGTGAGCCACTGGCCCACATTTTTAATATTTATCCCTGTTTCTGTTTGCTGTCAGGTTCATTGCTGCACAATTTTCAATAATACACTTCTGCCACCTCTTCCCTGTCTACTCCATTGCTATTGGTGAATGAATCCTCCTCCAGTTTCATACTCTATAAAGTTATGCAGTGACGAACATAGTGTTTACCTGGAACTGGGGCACTTGTCATCACCTTCGCTGTTCCTTTTCTAGTTCAAGCCCAATCACCTCAGCCTGGATTATTCTGCTACCTGCTTGCTTTGTTTCCAGTCTTGTCCACTACTGTGTATTCCCGCCCAGCAGCCAACATGCCTCCAGTCACCTCCCATTATTCTTAGAGCATCTCTGAAGTCCCCACCATGACCCATGGGCCCCACATGGTATGCACCCTGCTGTCTGGTGGATTTCCTCTTGCACCACACTTCTCCAATGCTCCAGCTACTCCTGTCTCCTTGCATTCACTTATTCAAGAATTTTAATTGAGCAAATACCACCTATCTGACATTCTCCTGGGCACCTGGGGTGTAGCAGTGAATGAAACAGACAAGCGGGTCTCCCTCATGGAGGTAGCATTCTAATGATCTAAAAACCCATCAAGTACAACAGAGGCTCGCAACCTCGCACCTGCACGTCCCTCTGCCAAGAATGCCCTTTCCCAGATTTCTACATGCGTCGCACTCTCGGACATGTAAGTCTCAGCTTGAACGTCTCCTCCTCAGAGAGGCTTTTGCTCGTCCCCTAACACTTCTTCTCCCCAGGCCCTTCTTTATTTTCCCTCATACCTCCTGTTGTATCTGATATTATGTATTCATCTGCAGTCAAATCTCTACCACTGAGCTACAACTCCCATGCATTCATCTGTTTCATGTTCAGCTCCCTAGTCAGATGCAAGCTTCAAAAGGACAGGGAGTTTTTAATGTTTTCCAATGACTGGGCCAATAGCCCCAAACTCTTGCCCTTTTTTAATGTGTATGTTTCGGCTTCTAGTGCCTGTGTTGCTGCCAAAACTTCAGTTGCCTTAATTTTCAGCACACAAGACTTCATAACACCGTTTTCCTCACTGCTTCTAATTCACTGTGAGATTAGATGCTAGATAACCACATTTCATAATAACTAATATCTACTGAGTACTTTTATCCTACCAACAGCCCTGTAAGTATAGCCTATTGATCCTTCCACTGTACAACTGAGAAAACTGGGGTGCAGGGGGTCTAAAGAGCTCGCTCATGGTGACTCACCTCTCAAACATCAGAGTCAGACTGGAATGAACGTAGTCGGCTCCAAAGCCCTCACGCTTAATCGCTATTATATGTGCCCACCCCCTTCTAGAAGCACGTGTAAAATAAAGATAAATTGACTCTGAGCAGGTATCTGAGGGGACCTCCTATGAGGAAACAGTGTAAGCTTTATTACATAAATTTTATAATAAACCCAGCTACCTTGTTCATATCTGATTTATCATTGCTAAATTCGATTACTTCTGATTTAGCACTGCATCTCAGAGAGGTGAACATGATGTTGGGTAGCTAAATTGTAAGTGTGCTGGTTTGATATGGTTTCGCTGTACCCCCAACCCAAATCTCACCTTGAATTATAATAATTTCCCTGTATCGAGGGTGGGGTCAGGTGGAGATAATTGAATCATAGGCGCAGGTTCCCCCATACTGTTCCTGTGGTAGTGAATAAGTCTCATGAGATCTGATGGCTTTATACATGGGAGTGCCCCTGCACAGGCTCTCTCTTGCCTACCACCTTGTAAGACATAACTTTGCTTCATTTACCTTCTGCCATGATTGTGAGGCCTCCCCAGCCATGTGGAACTGTGAGTCAATTGAACATCTTTCCTTTATAAATTATCCATTCTCAGGTATGTCTTTATGAGCAGCCTGAGAACAGACTAATACACGGTTGTTATGTTATGTAAGCAGGAATTGCAATAAATGCAATGTGATGCCTTCAAAGCACACATCAAGTTGTGAAGTCTACAGCAATCTCCTCTTCCTGTGCACATTATTTCAGAAGCTGGCCTCTTCAGGGCGTGCCCCTGTTTCAGCCTCCATTTAGAGCTAATTCTTTCCCTGCATTACACTTTCCATGTGCTCCTCCATGAGTTCTCTGCAAACTGGTTTTAAATAAGAGCCAAGGAGCATAGCCTGCATGTCAGAGTTGACTAGTTTCCAATGCCTACACAACATGGGTGTGTGTCCCTCCCTCCACCCACCTTCATTGGATTTCAGCCTCCTAATTAGAGCTTCTCAGTGATGGTTCATCGTTCCTGCTTCTTTGTTCTTGGGTAAGCTAAAAGTTGACACATTATCCCATATATACCTCCAAATTGTGAATCGTTTTGTGGATACTGGGATACTGGAGGAACCTTTCTAGAATGCTTTTTGAGAATATTTCACTCATTTATTCATTCAAACATCCTATTTAAACCTTTACTACCAGCCAGAAATTATGCAAAGATGATGAATCAAACAACAGAATTTTATCTCAAGGCATTCACAATCTAATAGACAGGAATATATCCAGAAGACGTTAATACAGTGTTGTTGGGAAATAATGGTCAAATGCATATGGAATTATGGAGGCACATGGGGGAAGAAGCACCTATTCTGGAACAAGGGGGAAGCCATCCTTTTCAAATGCTGCTCCTATTAGGAGGAATTGGGGAAATGAAAATGTAAAAGTACAGGAAAGGAAAAGGCTCAGCGCCAACTGGAAATGTCATGGTCTGTGGGGAAAACAAGAATTTTGTGTGCCACTTGGGGACAAATTGTAGGGCAAAGAGTGGAGCTGAGAGAGGCCCAGGCCAGGTGATGAAGGCCTTGATCACTGGGCTTCGGAGCTCACTCTTGATCCAGGGAAAACAGATGGCTTTCAGCAGATTCACATCAGTATGAGATTGTGTCTTAGAAATACTCTATTGTCTGTGCAGACTTGGACTTGCAAAGAAAGAGTAGTAGGAGGCTGATGTGGCAGATAAGTCTCCAGGGGGGTTCAGCCTGTACCCCGGTCACAGGTTAAGACTCTGTAAGATGGTGATCTGACCCCAGCAGAGGCTGCAATGCCCCTCAAGACAGTACTCTCTATTGTGAGCTAGTTAAGTCTTTTCTTGGTGCCATCAATAAAGTCCTTAAGGAAGCCAACACTGGGGGTTTGACTGTTGTGCAGAGTTTGTATAAATAAAATATTTCCTTGCCATAATGAAAGACAGTCTCCCAAATCCCAAAGGGAAAATGGCAGAGTAGAAAAGGCTTAGACTTTGGAATGAGAGCTGGGTTCAAACCTGTATTCTCAACACTAGCTCCGTTATCCTAGGCCAGTTATAAACCTCTCAGATCATGACAGTCCCCATCTTCAACATTTTGAAGATTCAGTTTTACTATATAAACACAGTTCCCCTACACCGTTGATACTCAGACCCCAGAGCTATTATGTCATTTGTATTACTGTCATTATCTTTATCATCACTTTGCAAGGGAGGAAGAGGCAAACAAGAACAGCAGATGGACCACTGCACATGTCTTCCTGGTGGTGAGGAAATGATGTCAAATTGCATCAGCAGCCCATCATGAAGCATAGTAATCTGATACTTCTATTAGCAGCAACACCCAAAATACTTGCCTTGAGGCATAGTTGAGTCACTCCTTCTCCATCCAATTTGCCTACCACTGCCAGATTACCCTTCCTAAAATACTGCTAACCCTTCATTTCTCTGGTGTAGACTATTCAATGGTATCCTATTACCTATTGAATTAAATCCCAACACTTATTTAATCCTCAAGTCTTCGTTTGAGTTAATCGTAGAGTGTTTTTCCATTTATTTCTTTTTCTCTATTTTCCTAAAGAGGGATGTATAGTAAAAATCTCCGAGCACCCATAAAATGATGCTATTTATACCTGCTTTAATCCATGTCACAAGGTTATGGTGAGGGCCAAATGGCTAGTATCTATGGACGTGTGTTGTGTGTTATAAAGCGTCGTGTACAAGAGGTAAGGGAACTAGCATTTGCCTATGCCAGGCCAGTGTGTATTCTTTTCTACCATCATTACAGAAACTGCATTAGACAGATGGTTTTGTTCCAGTTTCAAAGGGTTAAAAAATCTGAGGCACAGCAAGGCTAAGTCACTGCTCTGGGCTACACAGCACCCAGAAATGGAACAGGGGTTTGAATTCAGAACTGCTTCATTCTAAAACCTGTGCTTTTGATCCTTCATCACACTGCCTCGTGCTTCTTTTGAAAAGACCCCCCTCACTCCAGCCAGACTTGTGTAGTCACTGCTCCATGAACACTTTCTCTCTTTGTGTCTGTACACATTTTATCTCCTCTTCACGGCCTACCCAGGACCTGCCCTGGCTGTGCCTCTTTGATCAGTCATTTCCATTCCCTTGGCCTCTGTTTGGTTCTAAATCATGACAGAGATGTCTGTCATTACCCCTAATTCCAAAAATATTGTTTTACTCTGTGCATATATATAATCTTATGTCACCAAAAGGTCTGTGTTTTGAAGGCATAGAATACCCCTTCCCTATAATACGTATTATTCTCTCTCTCTCTCGTTCTCTGTCTGCCTCTCTTCTTATCACCCTCCCTCCCTCTCTCTCCCTACATCCCTCCATCAATCCATCTGTACCAACATATAGCAGATGCCCCTAGATATTTAAACATTTATTGAGTGAGTGGAGGAATGAATCAGTCGATGATTATGAGTTTGAATTAACTCATCTTTGCAAGTCTCCTCTGGAGAGCCTCTCCTTTCCAGGGAGCTGCCTGGCTTGTCTAACATGTATAGGCCTTGAAAGCATTCTTTTCAGAACCAGGACCTTTAGGAAAACTCACATCACTGCAGTCTACTTTCACAGTGTCGTGGCTGTGGTCACTAATTCAAATGAATGAAGAAGCTTTAAGGGAAAAGTCTGTACTTTGTCACTACATCCTTTTAGTAAGTGCTGTTCCATTTTTAGTGATTAGGCAAATTCACTAAATAAAATGACTCTTACCTAGAATATCTACCCAGAGAGACTACCCTCCTTGCATGGCTGCTGCCTGCTCAGTGTGGCACAGGCTCAAATCCGTCATTTAGTGTTTAATGGCCTCCAGTGACCTCGAGTGACCCCAGACTCGGCCCCTCATTGATGCCCTTTGACAGTATGACTATAGGAGACTGGGGATATTGTGGAGGAAGATAGGGTCTCTTTAAACACTATGATTTTGACGGATCTACCGATTTTTTTGTGGCTACTGGAAAACATTGTATCAGACTCTCTCCTTTTAGCCAACCTCTTCCTCTATCCCTCCATTCTGTCTGAACCACAGACAGATACAAAATCTAAACGACTATGAGAAAGGGAGCATTCACACCATGTCTTTAGTTTCTCTCCCAGATAGGACTGGATGCAAGGGTGATTAAGGCCAGCGGCCAATCACCAGGAGGACTAGGCTTTCAGGAAAGGAACAATAGACAGCCAGAAAGCTGCTGTGTTCTTTTTCTGCTCCCAGATGCAAACCTAGAGAGGAACAGTGGAGGAGAAACCTCCCGGGAAGAGACAGGAGTCCTTTCATTAATCAATAAGCTTTGAATCCATCAAACTTGATTTCTAAATTGGCTGTGAAATTACCAAAGAGGTTATGAGAAATACCCCTTGAACTCCTTGGCAAAAATGGGGTCTTGAGAACAAATGGAGTTCACATATGGGAAAACAGAGAACATTCCACTTCTGTAACCTGAATCATGATGATAAATTCTGAGCCCACTGCATGTATTTGGTGATCATTTTATTCACATCCATTTTCCCGCTGCACTATAAGCTACAGAAAGGCAGAAGCCATCTGAATTCTCCTCTTATTTTGGCTTTAGCTCCTAGTAACAGGGCCAAGATGGTGACTCACGAAGAGCACAGCCTCTGAAGTTAGAAGAACCTAAGTCCATAGAATAGTCGTTGCATAAATGCGTGAATTTCCAAGTGCAATGCCTCACCCAGTGATCCACTATCTTGAACCAACTGCAGCTCCCAAGTCAAAAGTTTCCCCATGGAATCTGTAGAGATTTTCATGTTGCTCTAAGTTGTGGAACTCGTTTGGACGGCAGGCTGAACCCCTAACTTCTATCATCTCCCCCAGCCCAGTCCCCAGTCTATCCTTTGAGTGGTCCTTCTGTAGGAATCGAGTGTGGCCCAGCTTTTCCTACCCGGCTTCCATGCTGCATCCAGGAGCATATTTTCTAAGCTGAAGGTGATTCTTTTTCTTTCTTGAATTTTTTTTCTAATGACGTGTGTACCAGTTGATTTAAGTGTTTTATGTTTCTGGCCAGTTAGTGCCTAGCACCAAGTGGTCAAATGGATATGGAATGAGTATTTAGGGCTGGGAAAGTGATTGTTTTTACACTGGTCCTGTTCATGTTTTTTATCTATGAGATAGATTGACAGACCAGGCCAGACTCCTCCCAGTGTAGCCCTGTCCCTGCTGCCCTTGTCACATTTCATACTTTCTCCCTAGCCACACCTCCTTTGGCCACGTGGGAAGTGCAGGAGGTAGATTTGGCTTCTGCTGGTAGGCAGGGCCTGGGCTCCCCACCAAGGGTATTTCTGCAGTGTTCCATCTTAGAGGCTGGTATCACAGCTTCATTCTGGCACAGTCCTTGTGGGGGTTGTTCCCATCTGCCGCTGAGCTTCAGAAGATGCACATGAGGCACTTTTTGTTGATGTTATTGGCTGGCTGTCTAGAGGGAAAAACTGCTCAAGGGAACTTTTTGACTCCTGCAATCTGTGGGAGGTGGGATGTCATGAATTCTTTGGCCTGGGCTGTGTGTATGCACTCACCTACCAACCTCAAGCTGCCAGGACAACCTTCGTCTGCCCAGTAGCTTTTAAAGGGCCCTTCCCAAATGGATATTGACATGCTCTAGATTCAACCATGTGGGCGACTTTAGAAGCAGCCTTATTAGGACGCTTAAATATATTTTGGACACCCTTAGACAACCTTTCTGCTTCTGGGACCAGGCCTGTAGGTGTCTGGTGTCTGCCGCAGCAGCCTTCATTATGGGAGATGTGCAGGTAAGAAAGCAGGAACAAGAGAATGAGAAACCGCGGGTGCACAGCAGAGGATATGAAAGCTAGAGCACTGTAGATTCATCAACCTTGCAATCTCTGGATGAGGAGATGAGTCACCATCAAGGCCAAGGTGGTGTTGGAAGCCAAATGCGAACTCCCAAATGCCTTACTGGGTGCTGTATTTATAGGCCAGACTTACAAAAAGCAATCTTCTTTAACTGGTATTAATCATTACTATAGTTACCTTACATTTAAAAAAATTATCTGTGCAAAGGTGGCACTAAACAACCATTCAGGTTTACGAGAAGGAGGATGTTGAAAGCAGTATGTCCTTAGATGCTTTTGGCCAGGACAAGTGACCTACTTGACCTACTCCCAATTCACTGCTTTCCAAAGGCCAGATGAGCTGCATTTGAATTACCTTGTGCATAATTAATGAATTAATTAATTACAAACATAGACTGTCAGGTCCTACCTTATCCTATTGAGACAAAGGGAAACAGGGCCCAGAAACCTAGATTTAACAAATGTCCTAATCCATGCCAAAGCATATCCAGATTTGAAAACCACCAGCTGACCATTTTCCACCCCCTGCCCTTCTGCGGCAGTCCCTGAGGGAGGCCCCAACCCAGGGAAGAAGCAGGTGATTCCTGATCCCCAGGCACAGACCCAGTGAACAGGGCAGAATGCAGTGAAGAGCTCCTTCCCCAGGTTCCACCAGCCTAATGGGCCGGAGCCAAAGCAGATGGAAAGACTGCTTTTGCCTATTTCAACCCCAATTCCCAAGCCAAAGCTCAAGTCTTACCTCTCCAAGCAAGGAAAGGCAATAACAGCCAGTGAGATGCCGGCGAGAAGCTGAAGGGAGCCCAGGCAGCAGCGTACATGTGGCAAGTCCAGACTGGGTAGAGTGAGCCGGTGGAGGCAGGAGCAGTTCGAGAGACTGGCCCAGCCTTAGGCTTGGCACAGCGACTATACCCAGAAGCCATGCCGGGTGCTTACAGTCTTCTTGGAGGAGAGGAAGGGGTAGGCAGTAGAGAAAATGGTGGAGACGAGTAGTTAGGCCCCAGCCCAGATGCCAATATAGGAGCCATTTTAAACCAGCTTTTGCGTAACCATGGCAACAGGGTAGACAGTTTCCAAAACCACAAGAGAAATATCTCTGCCTCACGATATTTTGAGGGCTAGTGGGTCGTTGCTGTTTTTCCTCAATCATAATCTTGTACAGTTTTCAAGAGATGCTTAGGTAAGTGTCCAAGAGCTCTCTGGACCACTGTGATCCCATATTTTAGTGTCACTGGAAAGTGGCATCAGTGTCCCTCAGCATGTTGGCCCTCAAGGTTCTGTCCCTTTGGGATCCGTGGAAGAGCAGGCACAGAGCAATCCCCATGGAGCACCTGGAACCTAATTCTGAGGTCCCCAGTGCAGTCACAGGCTGTGGCATCCAGGGTAGCGACTGAGTACATGTACCCTCAGGCTGGGACCCGGCACCCTTCCTATTGCAGGACACGCTCAGAGCCGCACAATCTCAGGGGCAGCCTACACAGGCCCCCACTCAAGATGTTAGATGCTAAAAATGAACTAATGTAGACTTCTAAAACAGACTGCTCCAAAAACTCCCTCAAGAAATAGGAGTGATGATTTCACAAGAGTATTTTAAAACACAAACCACCTGGGAAAATATTTGCCATGAAGAAGATAGCAGTGAGCTTAGCACAGTACCACACCCATGGCAACTACTCAGCTAGTTGTACTTATGGTTGTTTTCATGAAAATAGAGTTTTATGTAACTCAATAGAAAAATAGGAAAAGAATGTGTTCACAGCAGACTGTTCGCAAAAGAACTTCCTATGGCCCACACAGCACATAAAATATTATCCTCATTAGAAATAAAATAAGTATGCATTAAAATAATAAAACACCATTTCCCCACACATTGAATTGGCAAAGTTTGCTTTTTGTTCTGTTTAAGATAATAGCTGGTGTTATTAGCCCAAGAGACACTTATTTATACACTGGCTGGTGACACCGTAAGCTAGCACCATGTTTCTGCAGAGTGATCTGGCAATTGATGTACAAGACTGCAAGCTTCAGAAATGTTTGTATAGACTTTGGTGCAGTCATTCCACTTCTAGGGAACTAAGAAAAGAAATAGAACATGTACAAATATTTAGCTATAGAATGTTCCTCACACTCTTTTTTGAGAAAAATGTAGACGAACAGCAGTTTTGCTCACGGGTAGATGACCAAAATCCACAGCATAGAATTTAAAGTTCAGCTGAGAAATAAATTTGGTTTGTATTACTGTTTCTCCTGCTAAAATGCACATGTCATAGGAATAGAACATGTTTTTGGGCTTCATCTGCCCCCAGGGAGAAATCTATAGAGCCCTGTCTGTACACACACCCACAGACTCTGCATGATGACCCCAGAGTAACGCAGAGTAAGGCTTCCTGCTGCCTGCTGAAGGTTATAATCAGACAAAAGGTGGTTTAGAAGAGCACTTCCAAGTATTGGCATGTGTTTGCACTTAGAAAATCACAAAGATAGCTTTGACTTTTGAACCAAAACCCATGGTGGGGCATCCCTCTTCTGCTACAGAGACAGTGACCTAACTCTGTTTCTGGAGTGGTCAGAATTGTGGAATCTGCTTTGTCAACTCATTTCCTTTCAAATTCATTTGCAAATTTATGGGGATAATGTGCTACACCTTGATAGCTTTAGACTGTGAGGTCTTGGCTTAGAGTGTGATTAGATTAGGCAAACAACCTTACTTTACTCTCAAGTTTCTTCTATCTAAAACTGAAATTACTGAAAAAGGTGACTGTATTAGTCTATTCTCAGCTTGATATAAAGACATACCTAAGACTGGGTAATTTATAAAGAAAAAGAGGTTTAATTGGCTCACAGTTCTCCATGGCTAGAAGGCCTCAGGAAACTTACAATGATGGTGGAAGGCAGAGGGGAGGCAGGAATGTCTTCACATGGCCAGAGCAGGAAGAAGACAGAGCAAATGGTTCCTTTCAAACAACTAGATCTCATGAGAACTCAATCACAGACAGCACTAGGGGGATGGTGCTAAAACATTAGAAATTCATCCCCCAATATTTCAACGTGAGTCTTCTTCTATTTTCCCTAAGTGTCAACCAGTCTGAGAAATAAAGGGAAAGAGTACAAAAGAGAGAAATTTTAAAGCTGGGTATCCGGGGGAGACAATACATGTTGGCAGGTTCCGTGATGCCCCCCAAGCCGCAAAACCAGCAAGTTTTTATTTGTGATTTTCAAAAGGGGAGGGAGTGTACAAATAGGGTGTGGGTCACAGAGATCACATGCTTCACAAGGTTGTAGAATATCACAAGGCAAATGGAGGCAGGGCAAGATCACAGGATGGGGCGAAATTAAAATTGATAATGAAGTTTCAGGGACGCAATGTCACTGATAACATCTTATCAGGAGACAGATTTGAGAGCAGACAACCAGTCTGACCAAAATTTATTAGGCGGGAATTTCCTCCTCCTAATAAGCCTGGGAGCGCTACAGGAGACCAGGGCTTATTTCATCCCTTATCTACAACTGTAAAAGACAGACGTCCCTAGAGCAGCCATTTTAGAGGCCTACCCCTAGGCATGCATTCTCTTTCCCAGAGCTGTTCCTTGCTGAGAAAAAGAATTCAGTGACATTTCTCCTATTTGCTTTTGAAAGAAGAGAAATATGGCTCTGTTCCACCAGGCTCTCAGGCAGCCAGACCTAATGGTTATCTCCCTTATTCCCTGAACACCACTGTTATCCTGTTCTTTTTTCAAGGTGCCCAGATTTCATATTGTTTAAACAATTTGTGCAGTTAAAACAATCATCACAGGATCCTGAGGTGACATTCATCCTCAGTTTATGAAGATGATAGGATTAAGAGATTAAAGACAGGCATAGGAAATCACAAGAGTATTGATTGGGGAAGTGATAAATGTCCATGAAATCTTCACAATTTATGTTCAGAGATTGCAGTAAAGGCAGGCATAAGAAATTATAAAAGAATTAATTTGGGGAACTTATAAATGTCCATGAAATCTTCATAATTTATGTTCTTCTGGCATGGCTACAGCCGGTCCCTCCGTTCAGGGTCCCTGACTTCCAGCAACATAAAGACATACCTGAGACTGGGTAATTTATAAAGAAAAAGAGGTTTAATTGGCTCACAGTTCTCCATGGCTAGGAGGCTTCAGGAAACTTACAATGATGATGGAAGGCGGAGGGGAAGCAGGCATGTCTTCACATGGCCAGAGCAGGAGGAAGACAGAGCAAAGAGTTCCTTTCAAACCAGATCTCCTGAGAACTCAATCACGAGACAGCACTAAGGGGATAGTGCTAAAACATTAGAAACCACCTCCATGGGCCAATCACCTCCCACCAGGCCCCACCTCTGACGCTCAAGATCACAATTCAACATGAGATTTGGCAAGGGACACAGAGCCAAACCATATCAGTGACAAAATAAAATTTTGCATGGAAATCATAAGGCATATGAATTCAGCATAGTGGATGAGGATCCGTACTCTGGGGCCAGACCAACTGTGTTTAGCCCAGGTTCCATGACTTACCAGCTTTCTTACTTTGAATAAGTTACTTAACTTCTCTGTGGCTCAATTTCTGCCTCTATAAATCGGGGGATAATTGTACTTACTTTAAGGTGTTGTCAAGATTAAATGGACAATGTATTTGAAGCGCTTGGAACCATGCCTGGCACATAATAAGGTCTCTATATAACAGAACTATTATTATCATCACTATTAAATTATTAGTAGTATATCTTCTTCTCTCTTCACTTGTGCTAAAAACCATCAATAAATTAAACCACTTAATTCCAATCCCCTTTCTTGCATCTTTAGAAATATTTTTAAGGAACATTATGAACTTTCAGCATAATTACTGAGGTGAGAAATATGTCTCTATGTTCAAATGCTCTTCCAAGAAAAGACTTGAGAGCATCAACATAGCAACAACTCAAGAGCCAATGGGTTTTGTTCCATAAACCAGATACCTAGCAGGTTAAATATGAAAAACTACAAGTGTGTTGTTGTAGTCAGATGAGTTCAACAAATGTCTTGAGAATTAGGTGCTGTTCTGGATACAAATGCAGATAGAAACTAGTGGTGCAGACAGAATACCATAAAGAAGCAGAGAAAAGAAGCAGCAGTGTGTGTGGATGGCGAGTGGAGGAATATGAACTACTAAATTACATAAACCATAGAGAAACCACAAATGGTGGGGTGAGCCATTTAGGAGGGAAAAATTCCTGAGCAGGTAAGTCTTCAAGGTCTTTTGGTTAACAGGACTGGTGTGCAAATCAGATCATCTGAGCATTTTAAAGACGGTTGTAATAGGGAGGAACTGTTGGTGTACAAGCCAACAAAAGTCTAAATCACTCTATGTTTTTAAAAAACATTCATGCTGCTTGGGAACCTATGGATTATATTGGGAAAAAATTCATGCTGCTTAAAGATATAATGTACGATGTACAACTTTTACTCCTAATAATAAATTCACGTGTTGGTATTTCCATCAGTTTACCATAGTGAGACTTCATATTTAAAGACTCTATGAATACAAAGGAATAATTCAAACATGATTTCTTTACTCTACTAGTAGATATGTGGTTTTTTTTCAGCATCAAAACTCTAAATCATGTGTATAGCTGAAGGGCTAACATTTAAAACCTCTCTGCTGATATGATAAAAATTTATTTAGGCGAAGAAAATTGCAGCCAGCTCCTCTGCTCATATGTCATGATGGTACCTTTATGATTTTGATATTGACACAACAGCCATATATTATATTTAATAGAGATATATTAGTCATTCATTTAACAAATACTTATTTTGCCAAGCACTGATGCTGATAAATATTATTATACGTGCTCATTTAACTCTGGACTCTATCATAATTTAGACGTCTTTCTCTTTCTCTCGATCTTTCAATAAAAGCACTTAGGCAAGATGACAATCACATGTTCCTCAGTCAAGCTGATGTCTTTCCAAAAGTTGTAAGATGTAAATATACTGTTACTCACCCACTGTCACCCACTAGTTTTAGCATCCATTGAATTACTGTTGCCTGAATCAATTACTGCCAGCCTGTGTGATCTTCTAATGATGGAATCATTACTGTTCTACACTCATTCGTTGAGATCCATTAGTTGAGTAAGGAAGAGCTCTCTTTTTCTCTCATTTATTTATTTAGTATGGACTGTGTAATCTTATTTTGTTAAATTATTATTCATTGTACTGCTCAAATTTTTTTAATTTGCTGCCCCAGATTTGGTGAGAAGGAGCACCTTCAAGCAAACTCCTATGTCATTTTGATATGTCCCCATCATTTCTTAAGCTTTTCTTACTTTCTGACATAAGATGTTACAGGCTCACCTCATGTTGCCCTAGCCCCAGCCCTGGAAGAAATCATTTCTCCAAGATGCCCAGGCTCTTTTTAGTCAAGAATGGTAGTTACAGCTCAACCCCTGGGTGCTGTAGGAGCTCATTGCTACTAATGTGTCACTGCTGCCAAGTCTCAAGAGACAAATCTAGGAAGTACGTGAATATGTACATATATACATACACGCAGACACATCTCTCTCTTCATAAATATATTTATACCTATAGCTATATAAAGAGCTCTATGTAGATATCTATCTAGAGATGTCTCTGCATGTATCTGTCTCTATATGTATATACACACACATACAGAGATGTGTCTGCATGTACCTATATATGTACATATATACACATATATATACACACATACATAGAAAGAGATGTGTCTGCATGTACATATATATGTACATATATACACATATATATACACACACACATAGAGATGTGTCTGCATGTACCTATATATGTACATATATACACATATATATACACACATAGAAAGAGATGTGTCTGCATGTACATATATATGTACATATATACACATATATACACACACACACATAGAGATGTGTCTGCATGTACCTATATATGTACATATATACACATATATATACACACACACATAGAAAGAGATGTGTCTGCATGTACATATATATGTACATATATACACACACATATATACACAAACACACATATATATATTTCATTTGCTTACACTAGTGAGTCTCCGCAGGTGGCACTTTTGCCCCAGGGACATTTGGCGCTATCGGGAGATGTTTTTGGCTATCACAGCTGGAAAGGGGAGTGCTGCTCACATCTTGTGCATAAAAGATAAAAACCAGAGATATTGCTAAATATCCAACAAGACACAGGACAGCCTCCACAACTGAGAATTTTCTGACCCAAATGTCAATAATGCTGAAGTAGTTGGGAAGACCTGGCTTATACAATGACCTCTAATTTCACTCTGACACCACACTATTCACTCCAGCCTGTCCTTCTCTGACGATGAGAAACATAGCCTCCTTTAACACCATAGACAATCCTAAAATGCAGTGAAAGTATGCTTCCAAATTGCTGTCCCATACCTCAACAGGAAAACAAACCTATTTCCTAAAACTCGGTATGATGAAATGGGAATTTTGTGTTTTGTTTGGCTTCGGTTTGAGTTTGACTTTTGTCTTCTTTCTGGCTTTCTTTGGCCATTAGCCTGAGGATGGTCAAACACTGTGTTCAAAAGTTACTTAAATTATTTGGGTTGTTTTGAGTTCTTTCCTGAATGTAATTAATGAATGAGAACAACTTGAGCTTCATTGGGTTTTTTTCCTTCTCTGCACCCATGGCTTTGAAAACACACTATGTCTTACTTAGATCTATGTGCCCAGAAGTAGGAAGGTCTTTAAACATATTAGCTCTATTGACCTGTGTGATTTACTGCGTGAACTTTCATATCAAAGGAGGTTATTTTCCTAATATTATTTTTTCATACACATTTTCCTGAAAATAAGAGGTTATGACAATCCCAGAGCACACCAGAGTGATAACAGGAAGGGCCGGGGCATCCCAAGGCTGAGCCTGAAAGTGACTGGGTAGGGTTAAAAATCGGTAGTCTAAGTAGACGTAAGTGGGAACTTCTTAGCATGGGTAGACTACTATCAGGGGCCATGGTAGAGGTAATGCAAAATACAACTGCCCTATTTACAGATGACATGTTCTGTGGGATCTTGAAATTAAAAAAAAAAAAAAAAAAGTCCCACAAATCTGTTATCAGATAAAAATGCAACTGCTGGGCGCAGTGGCTCACACCTGTAATCCCAGCATTTTGTGAGGGCTGAGGTGGGCGAATCACCTGATGTCAGGAGTTCGAGACCAGCCCAGCCAACATGGTGAAACCCCATCTCTACTAAAAACACAAAAATTAGCTGGTCGTGGTGGCGCATGCCTGTAGTCCCAGCTACTCGGGAGGCTGAGGCAGAAAAATAGCTTGAACTCAGGCGGCAGAGGTTGCGGTGAGCCGAGACCAGGCCACTGCACTCCAGCCTGGGCAACGGATTAAGACTCCGTCTCCAAAAAAATGCAGCAAAAATGGACTTTTATAAAGTAATGCTACTGGGTCACTTTACTCATGGATGATGTATTTTGAACTTCCATCTACAACTCAAGAACAGATGTTAGATGTCACCATAGAGGACAAGCAAAAGATGGGCAAAACAAACAAACAAAAACCAAACACAACACCTTTGATACCCATTGGCAGAAGTAAAACTAAAGAGTAGAAATTGGAAGATTCCAATTTCAGTTCCTTGGAAAAAGTGACTATATTACAATTAGTACTGCCTGGGAAACAGATTTGGCTGCATCAGAAGGTCAAGTATGTTTCATCACCGCCAATGTGGGGAAAAGGGCTGGGTAGCACCTTATGGGGATATGGCTGAAAAAACTCACACTTTTAGGGGAGGAAATGAACAAGGTCACCAAAAAGGGCTTTTTGCGGGATTTTTTCCCCAAAAACTTGAGATTTGTGTATGCTAATGGCACTGACTTAGTAAACTGCTTTTTGGAGAAACTGTTGGCATCTTGAAAGAGAAGGAAAACATAAACAGAAAATCTAGGGAGCTTCATGAGAGAATAGGATGGCGGTGGGGGAGGAAGTGGAGGGTGTGGACCCAGGGCACCACACCTGGGAGAGTGTAGTGGGACTGGTTTTGTTTTCTGAACTGTTGAACCAAAAGCTTTTTACATTTCCCCATGGTTTTCCAGGCAACTGATTGAGGAGGGTATATGCAAGATGATAAATTGGCTTTTCACTTCTTTCCACTGGGGCAGCAGTGATTCTATGGCAATGTAGCTAATATGACCTGAGGTAGTCGGTTGCTTTCTAGCCTCTGCCAGGCCCATGATTTCTGTAATAGTGACACTCCATGAAATAGTTATTTCTGTGGCATCACTGACACTTTTAAACAACAGATAGAGGAAAGGTGTGAAGGTTCCATGTGTCTACATGTGGCTGAACTCTCAGATGTGGTTAGAGAATCGTGTTTTCTCCAGTGCATTTGAGCTGAACAGTAAGCAGGATTTGTGAGTCGTCATTCGATAGTGACTCAACACCAGCACCATCTCCTTTAAGATACTGGTTTTGTCTCCAACTTAGGTGCCATGACTTTGATGGAATTTTATGATTCTCCTTTCCAAAAGAGAATCAGCAATATGATAAAAATTTATTCAAAAATGTGTTAATACCAAAACAGCAGGATTACGGTTTTAGTACAGAGGAATGTAAGGGACCTTGGTTATACTTCCAGATAGCAAGAGTGACACAGGATAGAAATTGGTATCACCAAAGATTAAGGAATCATCTTTGGAATTTAAAAAATGGAAACTAAAATGATGGTTTTTTTGTTTGTTTGTTTGTTTGTTTTTGAGACGGAGTCTTGCTCTGTCGCCCAGGCTAGAGTACAGTGGCGCGATCTCGGCTCACTGCAAGCTCTGCCTCCCGGGTTCACGCCATTCTCCTGCCTCAGCCTCCCGAGTAACTGGGACTACAGGCACCCACCACCACGCCCAGCTAATTTTTTGTACTTTTAGTAGAGACAGGGTTTCACCGTGTTAGCCAGGATAGTCTCGATCTCCTGACCTCGTGATCCACCTGCCTCGGCCTCCCAAAGTGCTGGGATTGCAGGCATGAGCCACCGTGCTCAGCCAAATGATGCTTTTTTAAACTCAAAGTTGGGAAAACTTTTATAAACATGATGTAAACCAGATTCTGAAGTAAAATATTTATAAATTTGGCTACATAAAAACAACAAACAAGGTTAAAAAAGGGATTAAACTAGAAAAATAGCTGTAAAACATATGACTTACAAAGCCATAATTTACCATAAAACCAATGAATTTTACAAATAAAAATTTTAATTTAATAAAAATGAGCAGAAGTTATAAACAAAAAGTTTACAGAATAAATAAAATAATAGCAAATAAACATGTGAAAAGTTACTCAATCCTATTTATAATAATGTGAAAATTAAAACAAGATAACATTTTTTAAAAATCAAATAAGATACTGATTTCATCCAAAAGATATTTAAGAGTTTATTATACCCAGGATTGATAAGATTGGAGAAGACCCTGTTCTCATACACTGTTAGTGGGAGCAAAATTAGTGCATGCTTTTTTTGAGACAAATTCTCACTCTGTCACCCAGGCTAGAATGCAGTGGTATCGTTTTGGCTCACTGCAACCTCCACCTCCTACGTTCAAGTGATCTTCTCACTTCAGCTTCCTGAGTAGCTGGGACCACAGGCGTGCGCCACCATGCCCAGCTAATTTTTGTATTTTTGGTAGAGATGAGGTTTTACCATGTTGGCTGGGCTGATCTCAAACTCCTGACCTCAAGAGATCCTCCCCTCTTGAGCCTCCCAAAGTGCTGGGATCATGGGAACAAACCACCACGCATAGTCTAGTGCATGCTTTTTGAAAATAAATTTAACAATATTTATTAAATCTGAAACTACCTAAATCCTTTTACCCAGAAGTAACTCCATTTGTAGTAATTCACTTAATGGAAATGGATATATGTGAAGATAACTGAGACATGGCTTCAAATAGCACAAAGCTAGAAACAGAAAACATTCCTCCATAAAGGGCCAGTTCAATAAATTCCGATCAAGCCATAGGGTAAAATAATATGCAACTATTAAAAAGGAATTATTTTGAATCTCTTTTTGATGATTTGCAATATGTCTAAGATTATGTAGTATTAAGTGAAGAAAACAAGTTGTAGATTATTTTGTGCATGACACAAAAGAAACGGAAACCGTTGACAATGGGGAATGGAATCCAAAGTTTGTAGCTTTATTTTCCCTTTATCCCTAGAGAGTAATACATGACCATTTCATCTTAAACACACACAAATGACAAAGCTATTACTGAGGAATTCTTCTCCAGGGGTAAGGATTTCATATCCCTAGTGCCTGGCTTAATGCCGGGCATCTCTCCTTTTCATTCATTGTCAAGATCCTAAAAAAAATTGTCAAACCTTTTTTTCCTCACTTATTTTCTTTTAATTTATTTTTTGTTTAACTAAAATGAAGCTTTTTGGACCATTAACTCCAGCCAAACTGCTCAGACAAAGGAACCCAGCAATCTCCCAATTGTCAAATTAAATGTTCTTTTTTGGTCTTGATCTCACATTTCCTCTCTGTGGCATTTGTCACTGATGACCACTTGCCTCATTTTAAACTGCTGCCTTCCTGATTCCCTGTCTCCTGCCGGAGCCCTTCTGCCTCTTGCTTTAAATGTTGGCATCCCCTAAGACTGAGGCGGCAACTGTCCTGCTCCCATGCTGTAATGTACCAAATCTAGATCTCTCAATAGAGCACTCTTCCTGAACTCCAGAACCTCATACCTGCATGCTGGTCATCTCCTGCTGCGTCTCACAGCCACCTGACATTCATCAGGTTTAAAATTGATATTAGTACAGTTAATTCCAATTACTTGTTGCAAATTAACTGTTTTGATACTGAGCAGAGAACTAGAACTTGCTTACCTCCGTAGCAGAGCTCAGAAACTAGGTGAGGAAGTAGTTGGCTCTATGGCCTATTTAAATCCTTACAACATGTGCTTCTGTGCTTATGCTATCTTCTGATCCTAAAAATGACTTACCTGAGTTTATCTAATTTATTCTGACATTTACATATGACTTTCCAGTTTACAGTATGCTTTGACAAATATCTTTTGATTGTCTAGCTATGGTCTCCTTTTAACCTTTTGCATTTTTATTTTTGTTTGCTAGGATCTCATCCAGTTGATAACATTCTCTAGTTCTTATATATAGAATTGGATAGAGCCAGACTTCAAACCTGTGTCTTCTGAGTCTACACTCCATGTTCTTTCCACCACACCATGCTTTCTAACCAGTATAGATATTGCAGGCACTATTTAAGTTTCGCTGATGGTGATTTTACCATCTCGCCCTGGGAAACAATCTTTGCACACATACCCATTTAGTTTTATTTTCTCAAATAAATAAACTCTTACAGCACTTGAAAGTTGTCTTCTCATTTTATAATTGCAGAAAATGGGGTTCAGAATATTGAATCACCTTGCCCAAGATCACCCAGGTAGAAAATGACCAAGCTAGAACAAAAACCCAGGTTAGAGTTCCTGGTTTAATTTTCTTTCCTTGCATTTGTGGTTTATAAAAGAATGCTTCCCAGGCTCATGCTGTCTACTTCTATTGAGCTATAGAATCATTCCAAGTTACATTACTATATTGGAAAAATAAGTAATCCCTTTGGCCATGTTGTGATTATAAATGTAGCAGAACTGCAGTTTTACAAACATACAAGTTGGATTTTTGATGGCGAGAGCTGTTGTTGAAAAGGCAAAAATTACCTAATAATCCTTTCTAGCAGTTACCAGCATTGAACATTTCAATTTTGCCAGAGAAATATAAAAACTCATAAAATTCCTAACATGAGTCAGACTTTAGCTCTCAATGTTTAGTGAAACTATTGAAAATGGGAAGCAGTTAACAAGAAGTAATTCTTTCTAGAAAATAAGATGTGTGTATTGATCGCTGTCAGGTCAACAAGACCTTTTACATTAGTAGACATTGCTTCCTGGATACCTTGAAGTGTATCCTTGGGTGGAGCGGAGTGGGAGAGAGTTTCTCCCTAACTGAATGCCAAGTGCAAGGCAATGCAATGCAGTGAGATGCAATGCAAACAGATTTACCTCCTAGCCATTGGGGAAAAAATTAAGGGGTGAGACATGTGAAGATAGACATACTGGATATACTGTGGAAAAAAAGTGGGGCGTAAACTGAACATGCCCGGTGGCAGCAGAGGGGAAACAAGAAACTTGAAGATGCTCCACTATAATTTTAGTAAGTCTAATGGTAACCTGGTATACAACACATCAGGAAAACAGATCAGGAAAATACCCAATGCTCCTTTTTTTTTTTTTTTTTTTTTTTTGCACAGAGTCTCCCTCAGTCACTGAAGGTGGAAGTGCAGTGGCACAATCTCTGCAACCTCTGGCTCACTACAACCTCTGCTTCCCGAGTTCAAGCAATTCTCGTGCCTCAGCCTCCTGAGTAGCTAGGACTACAGGCATGCACCACCATGCCTGGCTAATTTTTGTATTTTTAGTAGAAACGGGGGTTTCACCATGTTGGCCAGGCTGGTCTCAAACTCCTAACCTCAAGTGATCTGCCCGCCTCGGCCTCCCAAAGTGCTAGGATTACAGGTGTGAGCCACCGTGTCCGGGCCCAATGAATTTTTAAAATGCTTTTTTACATTCAAGGTGTTTGATGTGGAAAGAAAGATTTCATTTCTCAGGTCTGTAACATCCTGCAGAAAATCCATCTGGGAGATGACCGTCATCTCCCAGGCAGTTGCATCTAACTGCGCCTCTGTTTCACAGTGCTATGTGTTCACTCTTTCTTATCTTTGTCACTTTCTTAGCTTACAGGCTGAGAGCACAGGTTTGAAGTTCAACCATGGCTTTGTCACTTACTAGTTGCTGTGTGGCCTTGGACCGCATTTGCTGAGCCTCCATTTACTTTTCCATAAAATGCTAGTGATAATATTGTAGAACTGCTATCAGGAGTAAGTGAAATAATATAGACGAAGCACTTTACTTAGCACAGTGCCTGGCTTATCATAACACGCAATCACTGGTAGCTATTACAACTTACCACCTTAATATCTAGCACATTTCAGGCAGTTCCTGTTTGTAGCGTGACTCAAGAATTCTACCTTGACCATTGGATGTTTCCACCACAGCCATATTAGCTTGTTAAAGTAGTACTATGGCTATGGGACCCCCTTACCAATCCAATAAATCCAAAATTTAAAGTCATTCACTAGCCTCAACCTAACTTTCAGTTTTATCTCCCGGTTAAACTCACCAGGAATCCGTATGCTTTGTATGCGGCGCATTGTGCATTTTTAGCGAACGAAAGGAATGCTACCCTTGCACTTGAAAATGTTGAAGTGTCAGTAGATGGTATCAAGTTCCCTTGCCTGCTAAGGGTTACAAATTTGCCCATAGGCACCTTCAAACAAAGCTAAGGATTCAAGGTGTGTGAATTTCAAGTGTTTCTCAAGTGCCTACAAAGGAGATTAAAATTACCCAAAATGCCTCTGAAACTAAATTCCAGAAAAAGGTCAAAGCCATTTCACCACATCTTTCTTGTTAATCACCTTTACCTATGCCCAGGCATCTTCTCCACCCGGTATTCATGTTATTTTGACAAAATTCTCATTGGACTGTGCATGTCACAGACCATCCAAATTCTTTTTGTGTGTCACCTTGCAAATAGATTGTGTGTATCTCTTGAGAAGCCTGTGTAGGTCCATGCTGGTAGGCTGTCCTGTGTACAGGTTCCTAAGCTACGCATCTCTAGTGCTTGCAACATCTTTCATGAGCTTTGTCTTTCTTCCAACTTTAGCTTCACAATATTTCTTCCATCTGCCCCTTTCTTTCCACTCTCTGCCTCCAGCCTCCCTAGTTCAAGACTCATCACTAAGACCTGTGGTCTATCGTCACATTCAACTTCTTGGTTGCCCTCCTTCCACTTTCTCTTCCTGCCCACGATCCCCAGGAAGGGTGGTCTCTGCTGGGAATGCCGGTCCCTGGAACAACCCATAACACAGGTAGAAACCATTCTTTCAGAGAAAACTCAGGGAGAAAGTCTCCAGAAACACATTTAATGGCTTTTCCGGGGACCTCTCGTTCCTGAATCCAAAGTTCCATGATTCACTTCCCTGACTGGCATTTCATTCCCCCCTTGATGTATGTGTTTGTTTCATTATCTCTTGGTTTCTATCTCTTCTCGCCTAACTTTTATATGTTAAAGAGAGTCTGGAAAACGTCTAGCAGAGTATTTTTGTTTCACAGAAGAAGCTGAGACTCAAAGGTTAAATGACTTATTTGGCATATATTCATTCAAAATTAGAATTATTCTGTGTGCTGGCTTCTACCGTATTCAGTTTATGTACTTGAAATCTTAGTCTGGATGGCTTCGTTTTCATAGCAACAGACACGATATTGGAATAACAACAACAAAGCACATTTGGTCCACAAGCCCAGTAATAACAGGTATGGTGTATTTCACAGCTCAGCTTGAATAGAGAGATGATTGCAAGAACCAAAGAAATGCAAATGTGCAAGCAATCTTGATTCTTCAGAATGTTATCCTCGCACTTCCTTGTCTGTCAGATCCTCTAGTTTATTGTCAGACTTAAGGAAACTTGTAAAACTGGTTCCTTTCTTTTTAGTACAACTGCTGATGATTGTGAAGGAGGGAGAGCCAAGGAGTGGGGTACAGTGGCTCCTTCTCCTTAAACCTGGTTTCCTTTTCTTTATCTCTTTTCTACAATCTTCATCACCACCACTACCCTTTCATATCCTCAATCTATAAAGAAAAACATCTGCTTATTTTGATTTTTTTGCCTGAGATTTTTCCTTTTCCCCTAGGTACTGACTCTCCCAGGTATACAATTTTCACAATGTAAGCAAATTTAAAATGATTATTATCGCTCTAGCATAGTATTTACCACATAGCCTTACATATCTATAATGCTGCGTTAAAAAATCACCCAAAGTATGCTTCACAATAGTCAGAGCCAGTCTTCTCTTACTTATACTGAAATTTACTTAATAGCAAATGATGGTTGAATAGAGCAGCTCTTTGGTGTTTACTCAGTACATGTCTAGTGACTTCATAAATCCTCACATTTATAAATTCTAGTGTAGATCATTACTCTATCAAATGATGTCAAATATTATATAACATATACAGTAATATTCTAGCTGACCCCTCCAGAAATGAGAACACTTAGGTAACAACAAACTGACTGAGACTTAACTCACCTCCAGTGCTTCCCCCTCGTAGCCCATGGGTGCAAGAGCTGGAATGCTGCTGACTGCCGTCTGCAGGGTCCTCATCCCCTAATGCAAATCCCTGCCTTCTGTAACAAAGACCGCCTTTGCTTTACGAGAAATTTAGTAAAGATGCTTCTCAACTTATAATGGGATTATGTGCCAATAAACCTATTGTAAATTGAAAATATCATTGTCAAAAATGCATTTAATACAGCTAACTTACCAAACACCATAGCTTAGCCTTCGCCTAACCTACTTAAATGTGCTCAGACCATTTACATTAGCCCACAGCTGAGCAAAATCGTCTAACACAAAGTCTATTTTGTAATGAAGTGCTGACTAGCTCATGTAATTTGCTGAATATTGTACCAAAAGTGAAAAACAGAATAATTGTATGGGTACTCAAGGTACAGTTTCTATTAAACGTGTATTGCTTTTGCACCATCGTAAAGTCAAAAAAAAATCCTACACCAAGCCATCATAAACCAGGAACGGTCTGTATAGTGTATGTGCAATATGTAACATCCTGATGCATTCTCTATGCCGCTTCTTCCTACCCTTCCCACCCTCTCCTCCATGTACATCCCTGCTGTAATGATCAGCTCATTCCCCACACCCTTCTACAAACATCAGCTCCTAGATTAGGTGGGAGGCAGTGAAGCCTAATGGTTACAAGCACAGACTCTGAGGCAGGCCTCCCTCCACTGGCTTCCTGGCCCCCTTTATTACTTGGGGTAAGTTACTGTGTGCTATGCTTCCCTCATTTGTAGAGGAGGAAATTAATAGTGCCTACAATGCAGAATTCTTAAGAGGATTTGATGAGTTGGAATAATAACAAATTTAAACAGGGCATCTGAAACAGAAATATAGTCTTTTAGTGTATCCTGTTCAATAAATAACTAAACTATTGGTAGACACCGTGGAAAAATAACTGAGAAATTTCAGAGTATATAGTGATTAATTTGGATGAGCTTTTTACAGAAATCATCATGCTAACCTCGTGTGGCTACCCAGGGCCACCCCTTACATAGGGTGGTTATGTTAATTGTATGTTTTATATTGTTTCCCTTGGCCATTTATAGATGTTGGTCTGAGTTTGAAGAAAGGGTTAGATTTTCAAGATAAAGGGGAATGATGGAAAACTCATCATTTAGTTTTCTAATAAAAACATTTCCCTCTGCAGTTGTCTTACCCTACCCATTAGGAGCAGAAGTAGAAATAGAAAAAGTGTGATACATAGGTCTCTGTCTCATCGGTGAAGACTGTACATTGTGCATGTTCTTAGAAGCTAAAGGGAAGAGTTCCAGGGTAGCAGTTCAGTAAATGCTGTTGTTTATAACGATAATGATGATCATGATATTATAGCATGTGAGTGAATGTTCAAGCTCTATACCAACCGAGCAATGGGTCAGGATTTTCTCCCCTCAGAGTCATATAGGTTATGACTATGAGAGCTTTAGGTAGATCTGAGAGGAGTGGAACCGAGTTGTGTCTGTTGTGCAGTTTTTCATAGTCCCCATTTGAAAGCTGTTCTTATCTGAGGCCAGCAGACCTTTCCCTGTGGAAAGTGTTATCTACCAAGCATTGGTGCAGATTGGGATTGCACGCGCTGTCCTGCCCACTCTTGACAGATGGCAGGGAGCCCAAGCCGTCCATATGCTGCTCTGTTCTCCGAGAAGACACGGGCACGAAAACAGATTTGGCTGGTGCAACTGTGACCGTGGGTGTCTCTGAAGCAGCGTCCCTGTCCTTGGGCTATTCAGCACTAGACAAGGTTCCAGCAAGTTGAATATAGTCTGTGGTAGACAGCAGAGAGCAAATCCAGCCCTCAGATGCTGGGAGAGAAGTCTGTGGATGTCCTTGGGGATTTTAATTTGCTCACTTGAGCAAGGATGACCATAACTCAGTGTCTATCTGCTTCTACACTGTCCTTTTCTGCTGATGGGCATCTTGTTATAGAAGAGTCTTTCTCTACTTTTTTCTCTGTTTTCATTGACTTTTACTTTATAGAAGTTCCACAAAAAATTAAAAATAGAACTACCATCTAAGGTCTAAGACTTGTCAGGACTTACTATTCTTTCCTAAAAGCAGTAAGATGTCTTCAGATGAACACGGAGAAAGATAACAGGAAGAAAAAAAAAAAAAAAGCTTTCAAAATAAGTTTTCAGAGAGATGACATTCTCCCAAAAAGGAAAACTTGAAATTTTGCATCCAAATGTAACTGATATTTCAAAAATAGCTTGTTTATGCCAGTATGCTGTTTTCCTTGTTTTAACTTTTTTTCTACCTTGTGATCATTATTTTTAAGATGCAAAGACTTAATTGATCCTAAAACCCTCCAAGTGCACAGAAGAATTCCCAGGAACAGATCAATCATATCTTATGTTTGGAATTAGATTCTAAATGTCCTTTTTAAGTCGCAATTAGCAGCTTCCATCTTTGTTCCTTTTTCATCTCCTCAGTTACCTTGCTAAGTCATAACTGGGCTCCTCCTTCCGTGAGCTGCACCACAGTGAACTGCTACTTTACCAAGTCACCCACTATTTTAAGTCTGCATGAGGTTCACTTCACAGGGACTTCGACTAAAGCTCAGCTAGTGTGCTTTTGGCGATCTCTTATTTTTATACATGATTGTCACAGTTGAGCTTATTAAACTCAGCTTATGATGAAACTATTAAAATTCTTCTTAAAAGAAGTCATAGTTTCCAGAGCAAGGAAACAAATCACCTGATTTAAAAATGGGCAAAGGACCTGAATAGGCATGTCTCAAAAGAAGACATACAAACGGCAAACAGGCATATGAAAAAATGATCAACATCACTAGTTATCAGGGAAATGCAAACTAAAGCCACAATAAGATACCGCCTCATACCTGTTCCAATGGCTTTTATCAGCTGGATGTAGTGGCTCATGCTTATAATCCCAGCAGTTTGGGAGGCTGAGACAGGTAGATGGCTTGAGCCCAGGGGCCCAAAACCAGCTGGGCAACATGGCAAAACCCTGTCTCTACAAAAATACAAAAATTAGCTAGGTGTCGTGGCATGCACCTGTAGTTCCAGCTCCTTGGAAGGCAGGAGGATCACTTGAGTCCGGGAGGCAGAGGTTGCTGTGAGCCAAAACTGCACCATTGCACTCCAGTCTGGGTGGCAGAGAGAGACCCTGTCTCAAAAAATAATAATAATAAAACGGCTATTATCAAAAGAATGAAAGGTAGCAAATACTGGCAAGGATGTGGAGAAAAGGGAACCCTTGTACACTGTTGGTAGGAACGTAAAATAGTACAGCTGCTACGGAAAATAATACAGAAGTTCCTCAAAAAATTAAAAATAAAACTACCATCAGATCCAGTAGTCCCACTTCCAAAGGATATATCCAACTTCCAAGAATGTATTCAAAGGAAATGAAATCAGTAGTTGAAGAGAAATCTGCACCCTATGTCCACTGCAGGGTTATTCACAAGATGGAATCAATCTAAGCATCCATCAACAATGAATGGATAAAGAAAATGTGTTTCATATATTAAAAATTGAACACTATTCAGTTTACAAAAGAAAGAAATCCTGGCATTTGCAACAACATGGATGCATCTGGAAAACATTATGCTAATAAAGAAATCCCGGCACAGAGAGACAAATACTGCACGACCTCACCTAAATGTGGACTCTATTTTTTTTTTTTCTTTTTTTTTTTTTTTTTTGAGACGGAGTCTCGCTCTGTCGCCCAGGCTGGAGGCAGTGGCCGGATCTCAGCTCTCAGCTCACTGCAAGCTCCGCCTCCCGGGTTCAAGCGATTCTCCTGCCTCAGCCTCCCGAGTAGCCGGGACTACAGGCGCCCGCCACCTCACCCGGCTAGTTTTTTGTATTTTTTAGTAGAGATGGGGTTTCACCGTGTTAGCCAGGATGGTCTCGATCTCCTGACCTCATGATCCGCCATCTCGGTGGACTCTAAAAGACTGGAGCTCATAGAAGCAGAAAGTGAAATGGTAATTACCAGAGCCTGGGGGGAGGATGGGGAGTTCTGGAAGGATACAAAGTTTCAGTTAGGATGAATAAGTTCTATGGTCTACTGTACAGCATGATGACTGTAGTTAATCTGTGCTCCACTGTATTTGAAATTTGCTAAGAGAGTAGATATTAAATATTCTCCTACCTATAAATAAAATAAAATAAAATTACCTTTGGTGGGAAAAAGGAAAAACCGTAGTGACAATTGGAAGGGCTTTTCATTAAGGCAGCATTGGTGAGTAGTTATGAAAGTCAAATGTAATCTGTTTCTAGTTCAAATTAGTAACAGGTTTCCCATTTGTCACTTATTTCAATACTATTCTTTTGGTTTCTGTTTGGAAAAATATGTATCACCCTTGTAATGTTTCATGTAATGTTCCTTGTAACATCCATGCAATGTTTCCAAGCTAGTAAGACACACCGTAGTAGATTAGGGGGAATACATCATTTTCAGTCATAGTATGTTCATATGTAGAAAGACAACTAAAGAGTGAAACTGAGTTTTTAGGAGCAATATTAATGAGAACCTAAAACTATCAGATATTTTACTTCTGTCAGCTGAGATTTGATCTATTCTGAAATTTTAAGTCCAAAAGCATCTATATTTCAATCCAGCCATGGAAAAGTAATTGTGCTTTCTGATCTTGTATTAGCATAGAAAGTAGAAAAAGTAAATATATGCTTCTTCAGGAAGATTCAGAAATTTTTTTATATTCCATGTAGAGTGATAAACAGAAGCTATGTTTAATAGAAATATTTACCATTTTACCTGTAGTTCCATAACAGCTTCCTGCAAATAATTCAAAATATCTCTTTCTGGCTAAGCATGGTGGTTCACGCCTGTAATCCCAACACTTTTGGAGGCCGAGGTGGGAGGATTGCTTGATCCCAGGAGTTCAAGACCACTTGAACAACGTGAGACCCTCTCAAAACAAAAACATTTAAAAATTAGCCAGGTGTGGTGGTTCATACCTGTAGTCCCAGCTACTCAGGAGGCTGAGGCAGGAGGATCGCTAGAACCCAGAAGGTCGAGGCTGCATTGACTCCAGCCTGGGTGACAGCGAGACCCTGTCTCAAAAACAAAACAAAACAAAACAAAAAGTATCTCTTCCCGCTAAGGAATCCTAATGCAGAAGTAAAGACTGTAGAACCACAGCTGGAACAAACCTGAGATCATCTAGTTCAGTGGTTTATTTTTTTTTTCTTCAGCTGTGGAAAACATTTTTCAAACAAAAACTTGCACCGAAGTCCTGATCTATAAATAGGTTATGGTTCTGGATGGAGCAGCAAACACAGAGTTCCCCCAGTTTGGCTTCCTACCACACCCAACCCTACATAGTCAGCAAAGGACTTTTTCAAATTGCAATATTACCCCACCTCAGACTCTTTTAGAACCAAGGAAACAAAGGCATGGAAAGAAAATTTGACTTGGTCAAACTCACCTACCCAGCCACAGAGCTGAGGCCTCAGTGAGTCAGGACCCTTGTGGACACATGAGCCTCCCACAGCTCTGTGTCTTTCCATCGGAGGCACACCCCATCACCTCCCTGGTTCGGCATTTCTCCAGAGCACTTGTGACCTGCCAGATATTTATTTTATGTATTTGCATATTTAAATATATGTTTATTCTTCTAACATGTTCATTCTGTTTATTTTCTGTTTCTTCCACTAGACTGTAAGCTCCTTGAGGGAAGGGCACTGTATTTGGTTGTTTCCTGAGCTGTCTCCAGCACCTAGACTAGTTCCCATCTCATAATAGGTGCATAATAAGTAACAGTACCTGGAAGAATAAACCTCTCACACTGGGCCTCATATTAGGTCAGTCTCCCCAACTAGACTGTGAGACCCTAGAAGAAAAGAACAAGTTTCATTCATTTCCATTTCCCCCACAGAACTTAACACAGTGGGTGCTCTGGCAACAGTTGTTGATGTGAATTCAAGTTGTCTGACCTAAAACAATAAAACATATGAGGTAAAGCATTAGAGTTGTTGGGAGCACAAGAAATCTTATTTTGGTTTATTAAAGTTTAGATATCCATACAGAACAGATTAATATGTTAGAAACTTTTATTTCCAAAATATAAATGGGTCTAAGAAGAATAAATCCTTTGCTGTTTCTTGGGATGTTAAATACCATACATCAACAGTTTCAAAACTTTAGCACATATCAGCCTGAAGCGCTTACTAAAACACAGTTTTTGATACAACAGGCCTTGAATCTGAGAATTTGCATTCTAAGTGATGCTGCTGCTATAGGTCCAGGGACCCACTTTGATTAACCAACTGCCATTGATTGACTTTTCACTGCTGTATGCTAATTTGACATTAAGTTAATATTCAACCTCTGGCACATGCTGAGCCTGTAGCAGCTAAGTAGATATTATCAATTCACATCTTTGGCAGCCTAGCTGCAACAGGAGAGGAAGGAGAAGTGCTATGATTCAGTAAAAGGAATCAGGTCTTGTTTATTTCAGTTCCTGCTAAATCATTCACAAAAGAGCCGTCAATCAGCTCATTAGAAAACTGACTTGGATTGCTTTTCTGTAGGATTGAAAATTTATGTAATGCCCTTCCTGGGTGATTCAATTAGCTAGAGCAAACCATGTCACCATATACCACACAATGAGATATATTCTAGTCACTGAACAACTTGAAAATGAGCAAACAACTTCCTAGTTATTCCAAATGTTCTAATCCATCTGCTGACAGAGTCTAGGGAATACATTTCTCCTGATAATTATATAAAATGAAAGTTCCAATTATAAGGGAAAAAGAAGAAACTTTCTTTAAATAAAGATCCAATCTTGATATATTTGCATGACTAATTCCCTTCCCCTACCCTCAGAAAAAGGGTTTATTTAATTCATTTGAGATAATTTATGCAAAATCAAATCATTCAACAAATATTTATTGATTACAGTTGATAAGCCAACCACTGTGCAAAAAGTAATCAAATATGTATAAGATCCAGACTTCATCTTAAGGAACTGCACAAAAACTGCACATGGCTCGAGGTAGGTGCCCAGTCAACACTTTTGTCCTCAGGGAGAACACAAGTTTACCTGATAGGCATCTACCATCTAAAACTTTCTAATAGGAATTTGCTCTGTTTGTACTCATCTAAGGCTTTCTCAACTCGCAGCTGGAGAAATTCAACTCTAGCGCGTTTAAATGTCTTATCCTCCAGCAATTCGTGGGCCAAAACCAGGATTAGAACTATGACTCCTTCTAATTCCCAGCAAGCAATGATCCTTATAGGTTTTACAGAAATCTTGTCCCACCTCCACCCAGCCTTCTCTGTTGGTGGCTCATTTTTTTTTTAGACACTGTTGATGTCATCAGAAAGATTCCTATTCTAATTTTCTGCGGTATTTTTATATATTTAGAAAATGAGGTATCCCTTCCCAACCCTTTATTTCTGTCCAAGAAAGGAGGTGAGTCACTCCATTGAAGCGTGCTACAAATACAGTTCCATAATCAACTTCCCCCGGACACCGCAAAGGCAGGCACTAGCAGATGGCAATGATTCCTAATCGCCAATTTTGCCCTTTTGCCAAGCAACCATTTTCAGTTTTCATTGTTCTAGAGTTCACTAAGAAGATGGAAAAACTTAGTCCACCTGAGGTCACCTACCCAAATGTTTCTGTTTTGTCCTAGCTAAATGACTATTGAATTTGAATTTGGCCTATAGGAAGCAGCAGGTTGTAATGGATGAAAATTTTGTTCTCAGACTACTTGTTTGTTTGTTTCCTTAAATCCAGACATCACTCTCCATGCTTTGTCTTAAATCATCAAATTTCTCTCTCTTAATTTCCTCTCATTGTGCAGTGGATAATAGTAATAATACAGAAATTGCCAACGAATATATTACCTTCTCACTACTTGGAAAATGGAGGTATAGGGAGACAGCTATCCTCAGTTTAGTAAGATAAAACTCCAAATCACTGCTTTTGTGACTCTCTTTAGCATTTGAATAATGATGCAATAATCCACATGCTCATTGGAAAGAGGATATTTTCATTATTTCCTAATATTAGCTAGGGATACTAGATAGCCGACAGCAGGTATTCATTTTCGTAGTCCAACTATTAACTTGTAAAAGTTTTTAATCATGGAAAAAATGGCAAATGATGACTTCCTGTTCCTGTGCTTCTGGGAAGGAAGTCTCAGGAACTTCTCATTGAACCCATAAGAAATGACACTAGATCAAGAAAGCTGCAGTTTTATCTGTGTGATTCCTGAACTTAAATTGACTTAAAAATAGGTTGTGGGGAGTGTATTTTTTCTCAAAAACTCAAAATTTGTTAAACATATTATCTAGGCAAGAGAAAATTCTGCAGATAATATCTAATATGGAGTTTTCCAGAATTCTAGGTAAATAGAAAGGTGAAATTCATTGAAGGTGTCTTTTAAGATGGGCAGAGTCAACAACAACCAAACAGCTATGTGCAGTACACTGGAAAGACACCAAAAATAGAGCATGTATATGATCCCTGCTGTTCAAGGAATTTTCCGTCTGTTGACTGTTGCACTATTTATTGGAAGAATCAGGAGAAAGAAAGAGTTTTAATTTTAACCATTATCTCAGTGGAATAAAAGTAATTATCATCACTAATTAATACAAAAATCAAAAGCAAGAAAAGAACCCTAATCAATAATATCAACAAATTAGTATCCAGTGTTCCTGGGTGTTAGTACTAGACAGTGAGTCCCTTTTGGAGCACAGCTCGAGACTTTCAAATTGCAGTTAATGGTTTACAATATGACCAGTGGCATTAACGTGATACAAAAGTACAGGTTAACTTTATTGTCAAAGACTGAAACCTTAACTTTTATCTAATCACTTGGATTTTGGGATCTTGAGTCTTGAATAAGGGAACTTAGGTGCTTAAAAACCTGTAGGCCATGACCCTAAGCAGTCTTTCTTACCTGTGGTAGCAAATCTCACTTAGGAAAGATCTTCAGCGATTGGTTTCAACTGTTTAGGACAGAAACTACTTTTACCACCCTTTGCCTCCTATCACTAAAGGCTATCAGGGCAATAAACACTCAGGTAATTTTTGATATAAAATTATCACTATTCCTTAGATTTTCCAAGGTCGAGAAAAGTTCATTTCTAACTTGTGATTCTAAATATCACCAGCATACTTTTGTAGAGTATGATTTGTTTCTGTTGATTTCAGCAACCCAGGCTAGGATTTTCAAAACACAAACTCTATCTTGTGACCGGAACAGTAGAGAAGAAGATGAATGAGGGGCCCTATTACTGTGCTGTAAGCACTTGACAAACTGAAATATGCAAGCCTTTGCCTCTTAACAACATTTATGATTCTAGATTTTAGGAACATGTTACCCCTGGCATGATGCTTCAAACATATTTTTGTAGGTTTATTACTTTTCACGTAGTTTACTAAAAGTGTATTATAATTAATGCAAAATTGGATGTTACATGCTAATCCTATCATGTTTAAGGATGTTTTTGTATGGAGAAAAAGTATATTTGTGAGTTAGCCTAAATGGTTTATTTCTCTCTTCTTAAGAATGGCAGATAAATGTATAAGCAAGCATAAATAGCGAATCTATGAAAAACACACATGGCCTCCTATGGCAGCGGCCACCAACCTGAACTGCACATCAGAATCATCAAGAGAATGTTCTGAAAATACAAATGACCAGGACAAACCCCAGGCTTTTAGGAATGAGGGCCAGAAATCAGTAATTTTTCAAGAGTACTGATGAAGATCGTGAATCACAGCTGGCCAAATTTAAGAGCAAAATTCTATAGTTATGCACTACTTTTGAGATGTCTAATCTATCAAACTATAAGTGCATAGTTTTAGTCCTATATGACGATTACCTCTAAGTAATACATCATGAGATTATTTATATCTCCTAAATATGCCGCAATCATAATTGTGCATATATCCCTCTCCCCCATTCCACTGTCTCTTGGTATATCGTGTTCTTCTCATTTTGCCCATGAGCCAAGTGAACAGGGAATTCTGTCCTACTCAGTTCAGTACAATGCCTAGAACATTGGCACTGAATAACTGTTAAAAATAACAGCAGGAACTGCACATTGCTTTCATACGCCAAAAATTTTTTCAGTGCAGGTATAGCAGGTTGAAAATTTACAGTCACAAATTATGTGTGCAGGAGCATAACTTTTTATTAGTTTCTACAACTAAATTAGACCTAGTTCTTAAGGCTCCAATTACAGTCAACACATAGAACTCAGAATTCTGCTGGCATGAAACCTGTCTCTTTCAGGTAAATATTTGATGAAACTGAATATTCTTTCATCCTGCTGGGAGGCTCACTGAGCATCCTGGATGGTTTATGTCCTCACAGCCTGGCCTCACTGGCCTCTGACCTGCAGCTCATCCCTCCTGGTCATTGGCGTCTGCTGAGAGGTAGCCTGGCCTTCAAGTCTTCTATATAACCAACTGTTGATGATACCGGTGGTTTCTTCCACAGCCTTTGATCTTGAAGTGGGTGTACCTGTGTCCTCCATGCCCGCCCACATGCCTCTCCCTGCATGTTTACAACTACTGGGGAATCTTCACCTCTTCCTTCCTCCTCTAGCCAAGAAGTGAGGGGCTCTGAGGTCACCTATCCCCCACATCAGCTCCAGCCTGAATCAAGCCTACACTGGAGGTTTCTATTACAGGCTTGCTGTCTTCCCCAGCTTGGAATTCAGGCAAGAGATCTGGGATAGTTTTCCTACATATTTTATCAGAGTATTTCTATTGCCACACGAGGTATTGACCCTAGGAGTTGGTAGGATGAGATATGAACCTTTTTGTGGCACCAGTCATTATTTATACACTGTTTGATAAACTGAGGGTCAAGAAATAATTTAGTGTTCATGGCCAGCATTTTAAAATGAAATAGAAGAGGATATAGGCTAGGAAAGATCAAATAGAATAGAATATATTGCTGTAGTGCTTTGGTTTTCCTAATACTGTATCAGGAAATAAACTACAGTCATCCGATTTGGGGGATATTGGTTCCAGGACCCCACCCTGCCCCCACTGACACTAAAATCCATGGATGCTCAAGTCCCCAATATAAAATCATATAGTATTACAGTATTTGCAAATAATTGCATATGCATATCCTCCCATATACTTTAAATCATCTCTAGATTACTTATAATACTTAATACAACATAAATAGTTGCTATACTGTATTGCATTTTATTTGTATTACTATTATGGTATTTTTTTAAAAAAACATTTTCATTCCAAGGTTGATTGAATCTGTGGATACAGAACCCAGCAAAACGGAAGGTTAATGTATCTATTTTTTACTATATTCTCAGATTTAAAAAAGAATCAGAAACTGTGGACTCTTGTTTGGTCCCTTTAAACCCTTCTGGTCACCCAATAAGATATCTCTGACCTTCCCAGTGAGTAAGCACTCCGGTGGAACCATCTTTCCAGCTCTCTGTTCTCTGGTTAATTTTGTAAACTAGTCTTTCACACATGGGCCGTCCCTGGTGTCTGGTCTGCCCAGTTAAAAGTCGAATTGTTCTTAACTACCGTGTGTGAGTTGAGGAGGCTTTTATTCCGCAGCCCTTTGTGTCCTCCCTGCCCTGGGGCAATGCGCCTCACCCTCTGGTCTAGTTTTAATGGCCGAAGCACTTAGGGAACCAAAAGAAGTAAAATAGGACAGAGAACAATTCAAAATATACTGTCACACAGAAATGGGGTGCTTTTCTACTACGTTAAATAAGCATTTTAAAATGTTTAGACACATAGTAATTATTTCCCTAAACTGTTTTCTTTATTCTAGTTGTCAACTTTTATAAAGGTTAAAGTAGAGAACCTTTTAAAAATACTTTCTTCAAACATTAAGTTTTAAGTTAAAACATACAAACGTAGGCCTGGTGCGGTGGCTCACGCCTGTAATCCCAGCACTTTGGGAGGCCGAGGTGGGCGGATCACAAGGTCAGGACTTCGAGACTAGCCTGACCAACATGGTGAAACCCCGTCTCTACTAAAAATACAAAAAAATTAGCCGGGCATGGTGGCGGGCGCCTGTAATCCCAGCTACTCAGGAGGCTGAGGCAGGAGAATGGCTTGAACCGGGAGGCGGAGCTTGCAGTGAGCCGAGATCGCGCCACTGCACTCCAGCCTGGACACCAAGACTGAAACTCTATCTCAAAAAAAAATACATACAAACGTATATTCATTCACTAATGTTTTCTTGAAGGAACAAGGTGGTGGTGGTTGTTTTTAAAGGAATCTATTGATTGGAGTTCCAAGTTCTCTTTCTCAGGTAAACCACACTCATGGTGTGTTATCTATAAATTCCAATGTCAGTTTCTTTAAATGTAGACATGCAAAGCAATCTGAGTCCAGAATCCTTCTAAATTTTCACCATTTTCCCAATTATTTACATTGGTCTCACCCACAGCTACTTTGGCAGCAACCTTAACAGCTCATGTCTATCCAACCTTTACACAGCTTACCATTTTATTTTTAGAAAAATGACTCTTGTTTTCTGCACTCATACTTCGGCACTTTTTGTAACATTTAAATTACATAATTATAATTTCAAATTAGACTAACATAAATAGATTTGAGGAAATGTCTAGAAAAGCTCTAGAATAGCTTATTGGTGTAAGAGTTCCTGCACTCCAGGCAGCCTGACTGTGTTTTCGGGGGGAATAAAGAGTGTTCATTAAGCGGGTGAGTGGATTAGGTGGAGTTTTGTTAAAGGACTTCAACCGAACTGAGAGAAAAAAATAAAAGACTCAACATAAGATAAAGCAAAATGCAAGCTATAATAATTTCTGAAAAACGTTCTCATAGCATGGCAACAGCATTTTTTTGATGGTCAAAGGACAAAGCAGAAGTGAAGATGTTCTGGTTTCTACACCCTGGTTAATTAGTAACCTTGGATAAATCAGCTAAACTTCCCAGATGGAGTTCAGTTCTTTTCTACTATCAAGATGGACTAAGTTTGCATCAATTTCAAAAGGCTGTTATCCACACTTACCCAAGATTCTTATGAGTAAACTATGGTTTAGGTGAAAGGAGAGCGAATCACACTCCGTTTCCTCAACTGTGAAAGGAGGGACTTGGCATCGGTCAGCAATTCCTCAGGTATGTTTTGCAGAACAGTCATTCCAGTCATTTCAAGCCATGGCTAGAGGTACTCTTCAGAAGGGTTCAAGGACCAGACTGTTTTGCAAAATGCTGTGGTAAAACTGTTCAAAAGCTTTCTTTGCAAAACTTCGAAGCCTTTGGTAGAGTAAAGGGTGCTGTGCCTCTAAGTGGAGATTATAATAACCAGCTTCCCCCAAACACATGTGCCAAACATCTTCTCACAGAATATCTCTCAGGGCTAGAGATCCACATAACACACTTTGGGGATCTTCTGACATGGCTATTGTTATGGTCCTTTTCTAGTTCCAAATCCACTGCTTAGCTGGGGCCTATCGCATTGTCTCATTAAGACTTTTAACAAACAAGTAATCCGAAATTTCCAGGGAGGCAATGGGAATAATTTTTAAAAGGCAAAACCTTGAACTAAGTCAGGAAGAAAGAGGGAGAGTTGCCATAGCTTTCTTTAGATGTTTTCCTTGATACCAAGTAATGAATACCCTTCAAGTTGGTAATTATAAATAAATTTTTGTACGGAAATGGTATTGATAAGGGCGACTTCCCACTTATCTTTATACTTTTTTTGGTTCTTCCCTTTATTCAGGTACATTTCAACTGTCCTGGTTGATTTTTATAATGTCAGGGAAAGAACTAGATAGAAAAAAGGGAACAGATATTATAATAATAATAATAATGAATAATAGGGCCGAGGTTTTATTAAGAAACCCTACAAAATCATGCATAGTCAGTAGCCCAGAAAATGTATCTACTATGCCAAATGAGTGGGGTACATGCTGTTATTACTTTTATATTTTATGTATAAGATGTAAGTGAGCAAGATCCAAAGTATGTCTTGAAACATGGAGTGATCTTAAGGTTTCTTAAGGAGTGAAAAGCATTTTCAAGCATTATTAATTAATAATTGTCTCAATTATATTCCTTTATAAGAATAAAATATTTAATCTTAACAGCCTTGCTTTAATTATGAGGGCTATGTGTCCCTCAAACACTGGTTTATTATGTGGCTAAACTATACGAAATCAGGAGCATTTTCTCCTGATTTGAATAGATTCTTTAATCATCACTAAAAACCCACCAAATGGTAACTCCAAGAATGCCGATGATCAGTGCTATTACAGGTCAACTTCATAGACTTCGGCTCTGAGGCAGGACTAGGCGAAACCCACGGGTTACATTTTGTCCTGACTTAACCCCAGGCTTAAGGACTCCCATAAGAATAAATACAGTTTCTAAAATTCTGTTTCCCTAAAGGGTTATGTCATTCTGAATCTAAGCCAGCATTGCCATAGTGTTTGCAGACTTTCCGAGTCTTAGTGCCACCTACCATATCACCACTATTGACCACAGTGCCATCAGATCTCGTCTAGACCTGCTCCTGCACTGCTTGGCCCTTGGTGGGCTGTGGAGCAGTGCTGCACATGCCCTATTTGGCCTTGTTCTGGGTAATCTCCTGAAAAAGGAGACCAGTCTAACATGCTGTCATTCTCAGCCATTGGTTACCTAGGGGATTTGTTCCCACTTAATGTAAATGCTCCTGAGAGTGCATCTCCTCAATCCTGTTGATGGTGTAAAAGGAACAGAAGGAAATTCTCACTAGACTAGGGTCAGGAAGGAGAATTTTTCCTTAAGCCCAGAGTCTTAGGCTTGATGAATGATGTGTCTTTGCGAAAGTGACCCATCTCTGTAGGAGATCATGCAGATGAGATTCACTCAGGCCAGTATTCAGCCCCAGGATAGTGTCTCTTTGTTTTGTTTTTTGCAGAATAGTTCTAGAAACGCTAATGTTACTAACATTGCTGCCTTTGCCATTTCAATATTGCTATTTTTCTAATGAGGCATCTGGTATGAAACAAAACAACAAATTAATGTTAGAGTCAGCTATTGTAGGAGGATCCTCTCAAATGTTTTTCATGGTACTATCACTTCACCCTGAAAGGAATGGTCAACCTAATAAACCCACAGGCATCTTAGATTTCTCCATTGTTCCTATAAAACATCCAACAAATATTAGACCCAGTGGAGTGAACTACGTGCTGCAAATATGGCTCTTATTGTTTGTGGTTACGTCTAAGGTTAAGAGAATTTTATAGTGTGATTCATCTGAGGTTTAAAAGGTCTGCTGCAAAAGAACTCTAGGACCATTTTCCCCATGCATATTTGCAGCATGAATACTGTGCTAGTCATATGTAAATCCATGGGTGTCCATACATTATGCTTGTAATGTTATCTCAATTTCCCTGCCTCTAAAATAGAAGGATTTGGACTTAATTATAAATAATGGCTTTTGAAAAATACTTTTTAAAATATGATTGCGTATCCTTTTTAAAAAGGAGGTAGGTTCCCGTGATCAAATTGGGTCAATTACCATGTTCATGTTTCCAGTGAACTTCACTTTCTACTGGGTTTGCTGTTCATTTCTTCAGTTCAGGTAGCATTTGTAAGCAGGTCATTGATTTTTCCACATTTCCTTCCCTCAGTACATCCCCAAATGTCTCCACTCATTTATTTAATTCCAGTCAGTAACAAGATTAAAGTAGAGGTAGAAAGATGTATGAAAACTGGTTCTTGCCTTCCAAGAGCATGCAATTGAAAAGAAAGTACAGGGCGCTAAAGGAGTATCTTAAACACAATGTACACATGGTGAATGTTTCCCCACAGGCAAAGTGCTTCTGGGTCTCAGAAGAGAGGCAGATCACTCTCAGCTGGAATTAAGAGAGCTGATCACTCTCAGCGAAGGTTTCATGGAGGCAGGATTTGAATGAGTCTTAAAAGATCTATAGGATTCTGTGGGCATCCCACTGAGAGGAAGGCTCAAGGCCAGGAGGACTCCCCCTAGTGTCCAGTCTAGAAATCACAAATATCCGCATGGTTTATGTAGGAGAACTTGGGCTGATACACGTGGAAAGATAGATGGAGCCTGCTTCTGGAGGACTTTGAACGTCTGACATCAGTCTTTAAAGCTAAACTAAAAGAAACATGGTACATTTATGAGTAGATCATGCTAGTGCATGGTGGGGGCCGAGCAGAGAGCAGATACAGTACTATAGCTGAGAATATGAGACAAGTACAGTAATACAAATTTGAGGCCGAACCAGATCTATTGTAAAACTTATAGAAATTGAAAGGAGAGAGAAGATGGAAGAGAGATTCATGTATCCATCAAATGAACATTTATTGAGCACCTGCTGTATGCCAGTGTTTTCTAAACATCCATCCTTTATATAGCATCATCATGATTTTGGCCAAGTCCATTTCTACTGATGTTATATTTTACTAGTTTTCCACGAATAGACTTATTTTTATTTGAATACATTCGTTAAAAGCAACTTGGTATTACTTCCATTTGCCTTGCCATTTGGGAGGGAATTGACCATTAAAAAAGAACAAGGAAAACAAAGCAAGTTACTCATTTCCAGGTGGATACTGTGCCCACTGAAGCCTGCTTAAAAGGGATGAAAAACAAATGTTAAAGGAGTGTTCAAAACACACAATCAATTTTTTCTGCTCTGCCTGAACTAAAAGGATTAAAAGAGAATGGAAATGGAAGTAACTTTCTCACTGTGAAATTCAGTGCTGGTATTGAGGTTCTGTGCTCTAGGCAGCTACTGTGCTGGGAAGTGGGAAGGCAGACATGCATTTCACTTTATTCTCTGAGAGCTTGGTGGAGCAGAAAGACAAGCCCACAAATGAATGTTGCAAAGTGCAAGACGAAAAATCTCAGGGTACCACAGACACCTTAGGGTTCTATTGGCCAACTGAGAGGCTGAGGCATTCCTATTAGGCTTCTTCTTCAGCTCATTCTCACTTGGGAATTAAATCCTAATTCTAGGGTTTCATTTAATTTCCACCCCATGTGTATGGATTGCTTCCCTCTCATTGCTCAGAACTAATGTAATAACCCACTTGGTTTTCTGAAAAACACAATGAAGGAGGGGGTGATTTCTTAGACTGAGCAGAAATGTTAAAGTAAAGTGAAAATACCCCATGTAGGTGGTAAAATATTGACACCCATGAGGACGTAGGGGACTGGGGGTCAGGCGTCAGATCCTTCTCCCCGGCCACATCTATGTACTGATGTAGGTGAGCAGTCACATGTCTCACAGCCAGCAGCAGGGTGGCCAATATCCCTAGGGAACCAACTCCACAGCTCTTTCATGTGGTTCAGCTTTTATATCTTTGGGAGATTATAAAGCTTGTTATTGACAAGCAGTGGACTGGGTGTAAAGCAGAAAGTGTATTGTCCTTACGTGTAACCGTGGTCACCCCACAGTGGGAGAAGAGAGGACGAGAAGGAAGGAAATGAGCGTAGGAGACAATTGCAGAGCCTTACTAGATTTGGACAGCACTCAGCGTGAAAAGTGAACGAGAGATGGTGGGTGGAGGAGCAGTTAAATTTTGAAGGATGAGTAGGAGCTATGTAGGCAGGGAAGGGCATCGCTTAAGTGGAGGACGTAAGCACCATCCTCAAAGTCATAAAGAACAGGGAGCCAGTGTGGGTAAGGAGCACTGCAGGTCGTTTGGTGGTTGCAGCCCAGGTTTGAGGGTGCGACAGAAGGGAGGAGGGATGAGGTTGGAGGGCGTTCACAGCAAGGCCACAAGGGGCTGTCACACTGCGCAAGGGTTCTAGTCATCATTTTGAAGAGAATAGAGACCGTTTTGTGCAGGGAAGGGACATGATCAGATTTGGAAGTTAGAAAGATCATCCTGGAGGAAGGAAAATAGCAAGGTTGAGGGGGTGATAGGAGAGGCGAGGTGGCTTGGACAGAATATCTTATAAACCATTTCTAAATATCTTTCTCCTTGTCCTTTTTGTTATCAGTACCCGAAACCAAATAAGGAATATCCAAAGGCGGGATTCTGTTACATCAAACTCCCACATTGAAGAAAATAGCTTTCCGAGGCCAAATTCTTTTTTTCCTCTAACCAACCCAATCTAATCTAACACAATCACGTGTGATTTCTCCTGCATCCCAAGGGCATAATGTTCCTCTTTTACAAGTCTTGGAGCATCCATTTATTTATGAGACACAAAAGTGAGCCCACAAGCTGACAGGCTTTCTTCCCCTCCTTTTGTTTTATTCATTCAGGGTTTACTGAGCGCTCACTCTGTGCCTGCCATTGGGGTAGCTGCTGAGCAAACAAGTCTGACTGTTAAAGAATTCTCGTTAGGAGGGAAGACAGAATAATGTGCAAATAACTACTCAGTAGTGAAGCAAATGTTTAAGAGGTGCTAAAGTGTTATTTCCAAAGGGACTGGTGCCCAGAAACACAGACATCTCTGCTGGAAAGTGGAGAGATAGTCAGGGGTCCTGAGGAGAGAGCTGATGAGAAACAACAATGTCGGTATCAGGGCAGACAGAATTGTCATCAGTCACCTCAAACTTCCAGCAACTCACAGGAGAGACACGCTGTGTTGCCAATGTCAGATTCCCTCTCCACATCCCCTGTTCAATTATTTTATAAGCTTTGGGGTACAGAGTACATTTCTTCGGTACGGTCCTCCATTACTTATGGGTCCAGTCGTACAGCATGTCTACCTGCCACTGGATTCCAATCCTTTCTGCAGGGTTCATATTTGTACTTACAAACGTTTTTCTCCACAATTTATTTCTTCAGGGTTTTTTGTTTGTTTTGTTTTTTGTTTTTGCCTATATGCCATGATGCAGAGCAATTCCCAGGGTCTAAACAAAAATCAACCTTGATAGAAAGGTTAAGTTACCTAATTCTAACTGGACACAGGATGTTGATCATGTTTTTAAAAAGGTGAAGTAGCAGCCAGCTATATGCCAAAGGTCTTAGTAGGAAAACTTGTGATTTATAGAACTGATGTTTCCTAAGAAGCTTCCCCAGAGGAGAAAAACAGGGGGAGAGGGAGAGAGAGATCAATACCTTTCTAAGCTCACACTAGCGGAAAATGGGATAGTAAGAGAAGATGCCTTCTTTCTGGTTAAAGATGCTATGGTAGAAGGAAACTAGACAGAAATTCAAGGCAATGGGAAGGATGTTTTCTGAAATTGGACCAAACCTGGATACAGAGTGTAAGGAGAATAAGAAAGCAATAGCAGCCTGAATTTTGACTATCATTCCCTAAGCATCCAAAAGGTTTCCTCAAATATGAAATTAACGATTTTCCTTCAGTTAACATCCTTTTAACATTCCTGCTGTTGCCCAAAGCCACTTCTCCGACTGACACAGGTACCACTCATTCTGGCCACGGCCACTTTTGCCAGCGCCAGTTGCTCTCACTCAGATCTGGTCTGCTGGAATATGGGCTGCTTATTTATTTGTCTGGGAGAAGAAACTTAAAACCATACTTCAGTGGAGTTTTTCCCGACACAGATTTGGGTAAAGGAAGCAAACCCCTCCAGCAGTCAGAGGAAAAGCGGCCATGGGTGGGGGTTACTAGACAAACACCCGTCCATGCAGACTGCCCATGGGACGCCACCCAGTGAAGTGTTTACTGTGGGTTCATTTCCGCTTCCTTATTTCCTTCACCTGGCTTGCAGGTCTTTGCTCGTAAGTGTAGTGTAGGACGCCTTCCTGAATGAAGTGAATTGCCTCCCACCCTGTGCCAACATAAGCAGATGGTGAGGAGTGGCCACACGGAAATTGGAAGCTCCAGGTTAAGCTGAGAGGTGTGAGCATTTTGTATGGAGAAGTTCATATTTCCTCCAAATTGCAAGCATCCTTTACTTTAAATGGCCTATCTAAAGTGTAGATGATGTATATAGTCAGCCTATGTACATGTCTCTGGAATATACATGGCTTTCATGGTTTCAATTATTGTCTTATTGGAAAATAATAATAGATGAATAATTTTATTTCTAGTTCGTGTTGAAAAGCATGATTTTTCTCCGGTGTCTTCTTACTATGCTTACGTTAAGGTATATTCAAGTTAAAGGACATTGCCTAACTGCACATCAGTGACAGCAAAGCAACAGATCTGCTGCACCAAACAAGGTCAGCTCGCCAGCCCCATCCCCAGCTGTGCTGTATGCAATTTATGCAGCCATATGCTGCAACCTTGGTAACATCCCATCATTGTGTTGAGTGACAAAGGCAACTTTGTCATTGACAGTGTAGTGGTGCCTACTGTGAGTTCTGGAGTCTGACTTCCTGGACTGACTACAAGTAAATTATTTAACTTTCCTGTACCTCATTTTCCTCCTCTGGGAAATGAAGATAATAAAACTACCTGCTTCCTAGGCCTGTGGTGATAATTAAGTGGGATAATACATGTAAGATGCCTAGGACAGGGTTTACCACAGAGACACATCCATTTTTCTAATATTTTCTGGAACATATTGCTGGTCAAGCATCTCAAATACAAAAATCCAAAATCAAAAATGCTGTGGAATCCAAAGCTTTTTGAGCACCAACATGAAACTCAAAGGAAATTCTCATTGGAGCATTTTGCATTTTAGTTTCAGATTTGGGATGCTCAACCTGTAAATAAAGTAAATTGCAAATGTTCCAAAACCTGAAAAAATCAGAAATTCAAAACACTTGTGGGTCCCAGGCATTTTGGATAAGGGATACTCAACCTGTGATGAGTGTAAATTTTACCATACTTCCTCTTTAATCAATAAGCCAATATTTTTGTAAAACTTTCAATGCCTCCAAGTCAGCAAAGAGTTTATGAAAGATTACTTACAGAAGGCAGTTAATATCTCATCACCTAAAACATGATACCGTCATCAACATTTTATACACAATGTGTTTGTTTATTGTCTGTCTCCCAACACAAGAATGTAATTGTCATGAAGCCATGGACTTTTGGAATTGTGTTCACTACTGAACCCCTGTTCCCTAGAACTGCACCTGTCATTTAGTAGATGCTGAATAAATATTTGTTGGGGAAAGAAAGAATACATGGATGCTAGTAACTAGCTTTTGTGGATATCTGAGAAGTTATTGTCTGCATTGGCTCACTTCTATATCAAGGTTAAAATTATTCACATTGTATCTACAGGTCTTGGTAGTGGAGAGAAAAGGTTGTGAGTAGCTGTGGCCTTGAGCTTAGCAGCATTCCTAAGCCAACATTTTTGGCTTTGTAGGGGCAGAAATGTGTGATATCTTTCCTCACCTATCATAATGGTCACTCCTATAACAAAAGACAGGTTAACAAGAGAAAAGCATAATGAAGGTAACCAAAGTTTTATGTGACATGGGACTCCTCAGAAATGAAGACCCTAAGACCCAGGGAAAGCTTTTTTTATTCTTCGGTTTGACGAAGAATGGACAGCAGTGTAGAAATGTGATGGACTAAAGGGTGTGATCTAATGCTGACAGACTGAACAGGGAACCTAGCAAGGCCTGACTATTCAAATTCTTCTTAACCCCTTTGTGTAACCCTCCTGAATATGGGGCAGGGCCCCTCTGGAATGAAGGTCTTCAAGGGAGAAGGGGGAAGGCAGAGTGACCTTTCTGGGTTTCACGGCTTCCCTTGGAGGAGAGGGTTCTAGTTTCTGTGACATGCCTTGGCAAAGAGGAATTCTGATTGCCAGGACTCACTTCATGGGAGAAAGACAGGTGAGACACAGGGGGTTGGGAGAAGGTCGAAGAGACATTGCTTCTGAGACCTTTCCGATGTCCTTCAGTCCATAGTACTCGGCACACCAAGGTGCCATACTTTGGGGTACCGTGTTCTGAGTCTTGACAGCTTGTAGAAAGCTGTTGATTTATGAACATGATCTCAGGACCACTGATCCATACCTGATGGTATGCATTCCCAGAGGGCAGCTTGCTGGTTAGCTTCTTAGACATCAAATGTTTAAGCTGGATGAGTCTTCTTGTATTAAAACGAGGCAATATGATGAAATACAGTAGTATTATCCTTTTTGTATATTCATCTTTTCTTTTAGCAGCTAAATCTTTCTTCAAAAGAAAGTCTGAAAGACTGTGGAGATCCACTGATTGACAGTGGTCCCTGCTGTGATGTTCCTGGCAGCCTAGAGTCTCTTGGTGCCTAGCAGGAAAGCTATTGAGGAGCAGGAAGAGCAGGTGCTTTAAGTCTCACAGACCTCAGTTGAAGTCCTAGCTTAGCTGCCATCTAGTTGTGCCCTGTGGGCAAGTTATTTAACTTCCATGAACCTCACTTTCTTCATCTGTGAAAAGGGAAGAAACCACGTCACACTCGCAAGCATGAGAAGGAGCGTATATCAAGTTTTCAGCACATACGTGTAATAAGCCCATTAAAAAGCAAAGCTTGTATTTTTCTAGATTCAAAAATACTAGTGAGATAATTCTGTATCTTACCGAGTGGCCTTGTTGCTCACTACAGAAAGAGAAAAAATCTTCCCTCATGACAAGAGTGGATTAGCAGCCAGGTTCTACGCAAAATGTCCTTGTCTTCAGTGACATACAGAGAATTTGGTGTGGACTTTTCAACCACAGTTTCTTCAGTCATTGCCATTGTAGTTTAGGAGACTCTAACTGCGGAGGAGGGGGAAGATGGACAAATGAGCCCCAGGACAGATGCGGCCTGTGTGCTGTGGATGAAACAGCAAAGCAGGCTTTAGCGGTCTTCATTAGCCGCTACTCCAGTCCTTCCTGATCAGCACAGCGGTTCCGCTCTGCACGGTGCCGGCACTAACGATGCATTATTCTCAGTACAAAAATAGTCATCTTACTTATAAATTATCAAACTTTTCCCGTGAACATATCTTGTTTCCCGAGCAGGAAAATTCCCATTCATGTATTTATTTGGCTAACATTTATCAGATGCATCTGTGCCTTGGGGACATCCAGCTGATTCTGATGCACACTTGAGTTTGAGAACAGTCAACGGATGATATCAAGTGAGGGAAAAAGCATATTGACATATTTTACATAATACAGAGGTATCTGGATATAGATTTGCTACCTCTACTACAATTTGTTTCCACAAGGGATTAAAGTGGTTTATGAGATTGTGTGTGTGGGGTGGGTGTGTGTGTGTGTGTGTGTGTGTGTGAATGGAATAAACATCCAAGGGAAATACAATGATAGTAGAATAAAAATGGAAAAGTACTAAAACCATCATGATTTTGCCATAGCTTTTCCTGATAACTTTCCTGGTATTCAAGCTGGTGGAGCACACACTGCTCGAAGTGGAAACATGCTCATCTTACAAGAGTAATAGCACCTGCACGATTAAAGACAGTTGGTAAGCACACAGTTTTGTTAATACTGACACCTGAGAGGGATTTACCACATGGTAAATTCAGAAGTCAATCTTTGCTGAGACAGGCAACGTCTCGACAGTAAAAACCATAGCAAGTATAAATGCCTGTTTTGTATAGTTCCCTTACATAGACTAGTGGCTTAACATCTAAGAGCAGTTGAAAGGGCCAGACGAGGAGGTCAAGTCTGTAGCTCTCAGACAATCTGGCCAGCATCTGAATAGTATCATCAAAGATCATATCAGAGGTAGAAATGGAAGGCAATAAAAAAGTAAAAGGAGTACTCGCTTCAGCAACACATATACTAAAATGGGAATGATACAGAGAAGATGAGCATGACCCCTGCACAAGGATGACATGCAAATTCATGAAACAGTCCATATTTTTAATCCTAAAATTCATGTAGAACCAAAAAAGAGCATAAACTGCAAAAGCAATACTAAGCAAAAAGAACAAAGCTAAAGGCATCACATTACCTGACTTCAAATTATACTAACAAGGCTATAGTAACCAAAACAGCAAGATACTAGCATAAAAATAGATACATAGATCAATGGAACAAAAAACAAAACCCAGAGATGACCGATCTTTGGCAAAGTAAACAAAAACATACACTGGGGAAAGGATACCCTATTCCATAAATGGTGCTAAGAAAATTAGATAGCCATGTGCAGAATGAAAACTAGACTCCTATTTCTCAGTGTACACAAAAATTAACTCAAGATGGCTTAAAGGTTTACATGTAAGACCTAAGAGTATAAAAGTTCTAGAAGAAAATCTAAGAAAAACTCTTCTGGATGTTGGCCTAGACAAAGAATTCATGACTAAGACCTCAAAGATGTAAATGCAACCAAAAAAAAAAAATGGGATTTCAATTAAACTAAAAAGCTTCTGTACAGCAAAAGAAATACTCAGACAGACAACTTACAGAATGGGAGGAAATATTTGCAAATTATGCAACTGACAAAGGACTAATATCCAGAATATACAGGGAACTCAAGCAACTCAACAATTTCAGAAACCAAATAACCCCATTAAAGAGTGAGCAAAGGACATGAACAGACATTTTTCAAAACAAGACATACAGGTGACTGATAAGCATATGAAAGAATGTTCAATATCACTAATCATCAGAAAAATGCAAATTAAAAATGCAAATTAAAACCACAGTGAGATACCATCTTACACCAGTCAAAATGGCTATCATTAAAAAAATCAAAAAATAACAGATGCTGGCAAGGATATGGAGAAATGAGAAAATGTCCATACACTTTTGGTGGGAATGTAAATTAGTACAACCTCTATGAAAAACGTATGGAGAGTTCTTAAAGAACTAAAAGTAGAACTACCATTTGATCCAGCAATCCCACCACTGGGTGTCTACCTAAAGAAAAAGATACCTGCACTCATGTTTATTGCAGCACTATTCAGAATTGCAAAGTCATGGAGTCAACCTGTGTTCACCAATAGATGATTGAGTTAGTATTATTATTATTACTATTTTTTGAGATTAAGTTTCGCTCTTGTCATCCAGTCTGGAGTGCAGTGGTGCAGTCTCGGCTCACTGCAACCTCCACCTCACGGGTTCAAGCAATTCTCCTACCTCAGCCTCCGGAGTAGCTGCAATTACAAGCACCCGTCACCAGGCCTAGCTAATTTTTGTATTGTTTTAGTCGAGACGGGATTTCACCATGTTGGCGAGGCTGGTCTCAAACTCCTGACCTCAGGTGATCGACCTGCCTCGGCCTCCCAAAGTGCTAGAATTACAGGCATGAGCCACCATGCCCGGCAATGATTGCATTTTAAATGTGGTATATATATACCATGAAATACTGCTTAGCCATAAAAATGAATGAAGCCGTGTCTTTTGCAGCAACATAGATGGAGCTGGAGACCATTATCTTAAGTGAAATAACTCAGAAAAAGAAAGTTAAACACTACATATTCTCCCTTAGGAGATAAATAATGTGTACACATGGACATAAAGAATGGAATAACAGACATTGGAGAATCAGAAGCATGGGAGGGTGGTGAGGGATAAGAAATTACTTAATAGGTACAATGTACACTTTTCAGGGGATGGCTACACTAAAAGCCCAGCCTTTACTTCTACACAATCTAACAAAATTGCACTTGTATCCCTAAACCTATGAAAAAATTAAATATATATATTTTGTATATATTTATATACATATATATATAAAGCCAGAGGAGAAAGGAAGTGGTTAGATTTGAACAAAATATGGAACAGGAATTGCACGCTGTCCTAAAAACCTTGTCTTTGAAGAGTATGCTGCTCTGAGCCAGCTACACCTCCTGAATTGAGATGTTTTCTCACTCCTTAACTCTTGCATCTTCTTGACTTCTTTTTTTCCAAAGCCTTTTACTTGGTGCATTACATATGCGACATGTACCATACAATCTAGCACTTGATTAGATTCTGACTTGTATTGTTTGCTGATTGTTCACGTTTATGTGATTTATTTTCTCAACTAGATTGTAAATTAGATGAGGCCTATCATTTCCATGATTCCTTTAGTCAGGGAATATTTTAAGAAGGAGGCTATATTTGTACCTACTCTTCAAGAAGGAATAAGAATTTGTACGGAGATTGGAAGTGAGTATTTTAGAGAGCATGAAACGCAGAATCAATGGGGAATGTGGCATGTGGGGAAGAATACAAGGAGCCCAGCGTCACTGGAGCTGAGCTGTGTGGAGTATGGGATGGGGAGACAGGGCTGTCTGGCAGATGGAGGCCAGGTCAGGAAACCTCCCACCTTGAGTCACATTCAAAGTCTTAGTAGTATTGAAAAAGTATAGAGGGTCTGAGAAGAATTTAAAGTGAAAGAATGGCATAATCAGGTAACAAACGTTACATTACAAATGATACTGTTAGCAATATGAAATAGACTGTGTGTGTGTGTGTGTGTGTGTGTGTGTGTTTTAGAGGTGATAAGAACAGTCATTATGGCCTAGTGATTAAGAACATGCTGTGTTCAAAATGTAGTAACCGGATGGGTACGGTGGCTCAAGGAGCTAATCCCAGCACCTTGGGAGACTGAGGTAGGAGTACTGCTTGATGCCAGGAGCTGGAGACCAGCCTGGGCAACATAGTGAGACCCGCATCTCTACAAAAAAAAGAAAAAGAAAAGAAAAAAATTGTCCAGGCATGGCGGCACATTCCTGTAATCCCAGCTGTGCAGGAGGATTCCCTAAGCCCACGAGTTCCAGGTTACAGTGAGCTATAATCCTGGGCATCAGAGCGAGATCTTATCTCTAAAAAAATTTAAAAATTACTAAATATATTATCTCAGACAAGTTATTTCCTCTTTAAAAGTCTGCTTTCTTATCCAGAGATTAGTCCCTACCATGTTGGGTTGTTTGACAATGAAATGAGATCATGCATTTAAAGTGGACAACACGTGCCTGGTATCTAGTTATGATTCCTAGAGGCACAGACCATTCCATTTTTATTCACTTGACATTTATTGGTTACTACTTTGTTTTTCCAACCAAGTCTAGATGAGAAATAATGAGTAGACTCGAGGGCTTAGGACAGCTGGAACAGAACCAGGAGACCCATGATACTATTCCTAATCAGCTTTGGGAGTAGAGCCGAGAGTGGACACTGGGAATTTGCCATGGCACCAGTCCCATCCCCAGCGACACTCAGCAGCCTCTGTGTGGAAAAACAGAAGGACAATGGAATCAGTCCTTGGTGTATATTGTCCACAGTGAGTGAGGTAGAAGGATCATACAGCAAGGGACCTGAGGGGGCTAGAAAAAAAATATGTTTGATCTACTGTCTCTCCTAGGCTGGCAAGGGAGGAAGTGAAGACCACCAGGAATGGATAGAATGGGAGAAGAGGGCAGAGCTGAGGAACCAGTGAATGGAATAAACTATCATGAGAACCATCAGAGGGCAGGAAAAGTGGGAGTGAGGGAACAAGAAAACTTATGAGGCAGGAATTTGAAGGTATAATGTTAAAAATTTTCAATTTTTGCTACAGTGCCCAGTGCACTGCATGTAATAATAGCTATTCAATAAATAATTGTTGAATTAAAGTCACATGTATTGATTTGATTTGACTTCATGCTCAGTACAGGCAAAGACTATTTGGCTGATACCTTACAAACCAACACTCTTATCTGCCAAAACTTAATCCAGAAATAAGCTGGTGCAGTGGTGCACATCTATAATTCCAGCACTTTGGGAGGCTGAGATGAGAGGATCACTTGTGCCCAGGAGTTCAAGTCTGCAGTGAGCCATGATTATGCCAGTGCACTGCAGCCTGGGTGACAGAGCAAGACCCTGTCTCTAAAATAAATAAAATTTAATACAAACAAAAATACTTTAATCCAGAAACAATGTCATCATACTTCCTTCTGTATCACAGCAAAAAGCATATTTCAGAAGGTTGACTGGATGTGGATTTGTTTGTTTAAAATTTAAGACTGGGTATAGAATTCTAAAAGATAATAAAAACCAGTTCCAAAATGAAAAAAGTTAGAAGGGTCAGATTCCTAGATGTGTAAAGAGTCAGAATAAGGCACTTTAAAAATGATGGGAAGACGGAAGCAGGAGGAAGGGGCAGTGTTTGAGGAATTACAAATCTAATTCCCAGTAACAGCAACTATTGCAGAGGTCAGGGCAGGCCAAACTCACTGAAGGAGAAAGACTCTGTAAGATGTTGAAAACAGCCGATTGCAGAGATTGTCCTCCTCACTTCCTACGTGGTATCTGACCACTGCTCTCTCATGCAGGCATTGATGATAGTTGTCAAAGAGTGTATGTATAGTCTGAATTAGCGTGCATACTCTATCCAAGCCAATAAATACTTCAATAGGTAGAAAACTGTATGAGGATAACTTAGCCAGTTCTGTTGGGGCCGCTTCGGAGACTGATTCACATTGGCCCCGCTTAGATGTAGACCACAGCGGTGGAGGTTCTGTATGCTTGCAGTTACCCACTGGGCAGGAGGGTCCCCTTTACTTGGATGAGTAAGTTTTGTGGGCCTGCCCTGGTTCTGCTGCATGTGACCACAGAGTCTCACCCTCTGAGCAGGGAGCCAGGCCTGACTAGACCTACAAGGCCATTAGGCAGCTGCTGTCTGTGTCTTTCCCTGGGGTTCCATGGACTCTGAACTGGCTCCTCTCTTGCCTCCACACACACTCCCTCTGTAGGGCCCATGGCTAACGCTGCCCCACAGTTCAGTAGCATCAACTCTGGCTTCCAGTGGGGCCGACGTGGGCCCTTCCTTTACTTGACCTTGAAGATAAGCTCACCAGAGTCCAGTGATTCTAGGAACATCCGCACCTAAATTTCCCAAAGTGAGCATCTCATTAGCTCAGTGAAGGCTCTGCATGGATGCCCCTGAATCCAGTCTTCCATCAGCTCAGAGAATGTAGTGATCGCCTTCAACAGTCCTGGCCACAGTGTCGTCAGGAGATGCTGTGAGTAGGGAAGAAATTCCCAAAAGCAGGTGTCAGCTGAACAGCTACCACAAACGGGCTTAGTGTCTGCATTTCTGGGGTCTCAGCATTCAGGAAAGTAGATTGTACAGCAAAGTTGGTGAGAACAGCAACAGCATTTAAAGAAAGAGACTTTATAAGAGAAAATTTGATTCAGGTAAATATATGTATATGCGTGTTTGTATATATAAAGTCTGGCTGTAAAGCAAGTTGTCTAGAATGTGCCAGAACATGTTCACAAGACTACTCAGCTAGTCATGAGCAGTCTGGACAAAAATAACTTGGCTTCATCAGAGGCTATTTCCACTGCTTCTTTTCAAGTTGTGTTGTCGTATTGTTTTGATTGTCATTGTTTTTGTGTTTTTCCCATCTTCCATCATGGCTGTCTTTAGGTACCATTAAACGGCTTTATTCTGTCATCATTTCTTCTTTCTCCTAGATTTATCAGTAGTTTGCAAGTTTTTCCCAACTTTTTTTGGAGTAAACACTGATGGGTTTTTCTCTTCTCTGTGAATATTCTACTCCCATCAATTGTACCCCTATAAGACAGGCTATCCCCCTGCTGCAGCACGTCCTGAAGGGCACTGGTCCATGGCTGGTCAAGGTAACCACATTCTCCTAGCTGGCTCCCAGGGGAATTCATCTGTCCATTTAGCGAGATAACCAACCCTCTCCTGGAAATCCAAATAAGAACAATTCCATAGGAAGCATATCTCCGAGGTCTCATAGAGTCAGCACAGGCACCTTTGAACGCTGACAGTCCAAAATAACATTAGGAGATTTTATCGTTTACTGCCTGGATTATCTTCACATAAAAATCACTTCCTAAGTCCTATGACATTTTGCTCAGCCACCAATATAAATGATGACCTATTAATCATTTCTCAAAGAACACTACCTTCCACCTTTTTATTCTCAAAAACTGTTATGAAACCACTTTTTAAAAGCTTTGTATGGAGACGCGGGTGATTGTAATTGTGCTGCCTACTGTGACCAAATTGGAGAAGATCTGAGTTGAGTCGTTGGTTTTTTTTTTTTTTTTTTTTAACAATACCATATCTTTTGAAAAGGAAATGCCTCTGAAGGCATTTATTTGTAGGAGCAGACTGATTGACAGAGGTATTCACAGACAAAATCAAACTGCAGATGATTAGGATAGCAATCAATGTTAATGAAAAGCCAAAATACAGTCTGCATCTATAAAATGGCTCAGCATTGTACTTTGCGTAATATAATTGGTATATTTCAGAATGTGCTTATTCAAAGGTGCTCTAATAGTACTTGTATAATTTTAAGTATACAACACATGAAAATCTTCAAGTAAGGAAGCCTGGAAAAGTGAAAGAATATGACTTTCAGTTATCCTCTGCAGGTACAATTTCAGATGGTCAGAAAATATCCAAACAGTAGGCATTTGGACAACGTTAACTCACATTCTCACCTCTGTTAAGTTTTCTGTTTACTTTTCTTTTTTTTTTTTTTTTTGAGATGGAGTCTCACTCACCCTGTCGCCCAGGCTGCAGTGCAGTGGCCACGATCTCGGCTCACTGCAAGCTCCGCCTCCTGGGTTCACACCATTTTCCTGCCTCAGCCTCCCAAGTAGCTGGGACTACTGGCGCCCGCCACCACACCTGGCTAATTTTTTGTATTTTTAGTAGAGACAGGGTTTCACCATGTTAGCCAGGATAGTGTCGATCTCCTGACCTCATGATCCGCCCACCTTGGCCTCCCAAAGTGCTGGGATTACAGCGTGAGCCACCGAGCCTGGCCATTTTCTGTTTACTTTTACCCAAAAGTGCCATGGTTTCATTTTTTAGTAGTAAGAACCATTTTCTGATTTTAAAAAGTAATAATTTAAAATCATCAGTCTGTTGGGCATTCATCATTCTCAATCTCTGTAGAATTGGGATTTATTATAAGTAAATGGGAAAATTAATTTTGTTCTGTCTAAAAAAAAATGTCATGTATGTGTTCAGACTGTGGTTGGAGCATACATGTGTGGGCAAGGAGGCCTGAATCAGGAGACACTGCCGTAGCTTGCCAGGACATTGTCCCCCTCTCTTGGCATACTCCTTCTTTTCTTCCAGTCTTCTCTCATAAACTGCTCTTGCAAGAAATCATTGCTTCTTTGAGATCTTTCTGCGCCTCCCCACTCCCACATGTATGCTCTAACTACAGGTAGAGAAATCTTTAGTACAAGTGTGACCATGCCATTGTCTTGTTTAAATTCCTCTAATGGACTCCCACCACCTGCAAATACAGTGCTACATCCTGACATAGCTTCACCAGGGATCTCAAGATTTTGCCTGGACTACCTGTTTTACTTAGGAACAGGTGCAGATGCACAGTTTAGTGCACAAAATTACAGAAAGCAAAATAACTGTAAGCTCTTTTGTCTCCTCTCTCCACACATATTCCCTCTGCAGAGCCCTTGGCTAAAGTTGCCACGTGGTTCAATAGCATGGGACTCTGGCTTCCTATGGGGCCAACACAGGCCCTTCCTTTACTTGATAAGGAAACAAGATAAAGGTCTGTTTTTCTCTCAACTAAACAAAATGCAGAGGTGCACATCTAGGGCTGGTATGGCACCCCACTGTAGGTCAGAACCTTCATCTTTTGGTTCTCTAATCCTCAAACTGTAATTTCCACCTCAAGGTAAAGATCACTATTCACCCAGCCCCAACAGCTGCTTTTCTTTACCCAGAAAGGGTAAAGAAAGGTATGCCCCTCACTTTAGAGATGTTTTCCAGAAATTGCACATGCCATTTCAAATTATATTCCGTTAGCCGGCATTAGTCACCCAGGCACATCTAGGCAGACTGAAAAATGTAGTCACTGTTCAGGGCTGTTTGTACTTTTCAACAAGAGAATCCTTTCTTTCTCTTTAGTGGAATGTTATAACCCAGCATGGACAAGCTTCAGGCAGGTGGAGGGATGCCAAAAAGGTGACTTGAGAGATAGAGAGTAGAAGGATGATCATTTAGAGGCTGGGAAGGGTAGTTAAGGGGGTGCTGCTGAGGTGGGAGAGTGGGGAAGATTAATGGGTACAAAAAAAATAGATGCAAGGCCAAATGAATGATAAGCTCTAGTATTTGATAGCACAATAGGGTGACTATAGTCAATAATAATCTAATTGCACTTTTAAAGACAACCAAAAGAGTATAATTGGATTGTTTGTAACAAAAAGGATAAATGTTTGAGGTGATGAATATTCCATTTACCTTGATGTGACTATTAAACATTATATGCCTGTATCAAAATATCTCATGTACCCCAGAAATATATACATGACTAGGTACCCACAAAAATTCAAAAAAAAAAATTTAAGACAGCTTGACCCTGAAAAGATTCATGGAGATTTCCTCTTCCTGATATCTCCTCAAACAAGAACACAGTGCCCCCGTTCTCCTGGGCAGCGTCCACCACTGTCTTTCTAAAGTAAGTCGTGATTGCCTGCCTGTCCATCCTCATGCGGTAAGACACGGGAGGACCCTCAGTATGCTCCTATTTCTGCATGTAAAGAAAAATCAAGAAAAGCAGCTCTAAATAAAGACATGCACAAAAATCAAAATGGAATAAGGACTTGCCAGCTTTGCAAGACTATTTCCCCTTTGTCAGCGTCTTCTAATGTGTGGTGTGTTTGTGTTTTCCTTGGGTCTAATAAATTACCTACCTTGAAAATTTCCTTTACAGTGCTGGATTATTCTTGCTTTGGTCATCATCTGGACAGTAATAATTCTGCTCCAGGTGTGGAAACTCTGGAAAAACTGTGCATCTCACACTCTGAGCTTGTCTCATGGTCACAAACAGCGTCAACAAATTATCCAAGCCAAAAAATCAGGAGTCATGGCACAATGGTAAAATTGAACTTAGAAGAATAATAAAACAGAATGTTGAAGTCACAGTGAACAAGAAAAAATTAGAGATAATCACTGGTAGTCATAGAAACCCTCATGAAGACATGTTGACCACAGTCCCCATCCTTGCTCAAAGAACAAGGCCTGAAAGGCAATTTCCCTATTTCCAGAAATTGTTATCATCAAAGTCTAATTAAGAGGTTGGCATCCTCTTTTTTCAAGAATGCATAGAAGAATGAGAATTGTTATTTATCTCTTTTCACGTTTTTTCATGGCTAGGTCATGAAATGCATACACTGAATCCCTAGTGGCCAAAGGGCTTATGACATGGCTCTCACAATATATCATAAGCCCTCTGGCCACTAGGGATTCACTGTAGGCATTTGGTCATCTTTGCAGCAGCAGACAAGGAAGGGATGTTCAATTAATGCTTTCTAATGACGCTGTTGGTCACACCATAGGTGGGAGCAAGTGGTGCCCATGGATACAACTTATAAACATTAATTAGGAGGGGGGAAAAAGAGATAAATGTGCTGGAAAGGGAGTTTAAGAGTAAGGCAAGAGGAACATGAAGAATGAGAGAAAGAAGAGCAGGACCTCCACAGTAGGTGCCATTGCCAGTGGCCTTAGGATTTTAGATCATTTTCCCTTGCTCACCAGGAAGTCACAGAATGTGTTCTCTTTTATGATCACAAACTGCCCTATTTTCATTTTAAAATGACAAGATAGAAGAGAGTGTAAGATTTGTTATAGAAAGGGCCAAGGTATTAAGTTGTGTATTTGGCCTTGACCAGAAAGATAGATTTAGCATTTAGAAATGTTTATTGCCATGTTATGACCTTATTTTCCCACATCACAGAGAAAAAGAGATCAAGATCTCAATATCTCTTTTACAAATATAAGTAAGGAAGGAGGAACGTTAGCTTATTTATTCTGGATGCAATTTGTTACCCTCCAAGAAAATAGAGGTGCTTGTCCTGTGGTGAAAATAGCCCAGTTAAATTTTAGTAAAAAATCACACTGTGTATGATTAATTTACAGAAATTATCATCGGTTACATCACTTAACTTAAATCATCATTAGTGGCCTTAAAAAACTCTTCGTTTGCTCTGCTTGTCCTCAGGTAACATCATCTTGCATGGAATGTTGCTCACATATTAAAGATAATTAAATACTGAATACCTGATTAAAATAATCTTGTATATTTTGGAATAAACATGTATAATTCATGTTTTCAGCTCTTGCCAGTTTCACATTTTATTTAGCAGAAAATATCTACCCAAGACTCAACTGCTTGAGAAGGAAAGTTCGAAATATTATCCCGTATTATTTTATATTTTGAGATTCTACTATATGTGATCATAAAACTTAGTATGTGTCTCTAATCCTAATAGAATCTTGTTTTTGCTTTTTACATCTATATTTGAAAGGCAAAAATGTCCTCAGTGGAACCTGGTTTATAGGGGGAGACTTTCTTATGCAATGGATTTTTTGCATCTAAGTTAGTTTGTGCCACAGTTTTGCTAAAAACACATACTTCACCCTCTTACATTCTTCCTTGCCACAGCCTACTTTTAGGACCATAACTTCATACAAAGCAGTCCCAAGGTGTTCTGTTTCATTAGTCTCTCACCAGTGGACATGTTTTTACCTATTGGTTCTTCCTTATCCACTGGTATCGTAAGTCCTGAATACCTTTGTTGTCCTTTCAAAAGTCAGTTTCTCTCTCTCCTCCAGGCAGATTGCCCTCTGTCTAAGCATCCTGTAGTCAGCAGGTCAGGCAAACTCCCCAGACTACTTCCAGACAGGTAGAACAGCAGAAGGTATGATATTGTCCAGTGAGGTGCAGAGTTAGAAGTCAAAGGTATACAGGTCAGAGGAGGTGTTCACCAGCCTGCTTCCTGCATTGCTCTGAAAACTACTAGTCTTTGGAATGGTCACCCCGATGGAATGGTCCCCCCAGCTATTGGGTATGTTTCCTTGGCCGCACCCAGCCTGGCCTTTGCCACACAGTCATGTTTTCATTAAACAGTTGCTACCTGAATCACAACATGAACCACTTTGGGAAATGTTGCATTAATGCATTAAGTTATTGAGTAAATATTCTACTAACTTGATTCCCACTATCCACTAGGATAACACTTTACTAAATACTGGGTGGGTGAAACATAGTCCCTACCCTTAAGGACCTCATAATTTAGTAGACTAACCAATTTTGAGTGACTGTACTGATTAAAACCTTTCAGCATTATCCCTGAATGGTCAGTCCAGAAACTGGGAGACAGGGGGAAGAAAGGAGCTTCACAAAGCATGGATAGAGATTGCCAACATTGTCATGAGCTCCTAGATGCAGTATGTCTCATGGAATAGACAAGACCTGGCCTCTCAAAAATCTTTTTTCATGAGGCCTAGTGTGGGTGTTTTATATGTTTGTTTGTTTTGTTTGTTTGTTTGTTTGTTTTTGAGATGGAATCTTGCTCTGTCACCCAGGTTGGAGTGCAGTGGCACGATCTTGGCTCACTGCAACCTCCGCCTCCCGGATTCAAGCAATTCTCCTGCCTCAGCCTCTCAAGTAGCTGGGATTACAGGCTCCCGCCGCTATGCCCAGCTAATTGTTGTATTTTTAGTAGAGATGAGGTTTCACTATGTTGGCTAGGCTGGTCTTGAACTCCTGACTTCAGGTGAGACGCCTGCCTCAGCCCCCCAAAGTGCCGGGATTACAGGCGTGAGCCACCGCACCCAGCCCTGTGTTTTGTTTCTTAATTAAACCATTTTTCTATCTCTCTAGGAATATCTGAAATGACATTAGTGATGTTTTAGAGAGTCACGTTGGCTTTCCAAGATGATTCTTTATATGGCAATTTTTGTATTGTAGGAAGTCTTGAAAGAAAATCAGGCTGTCAGAAGGAACTTGGTCAGGCACTGACTCTAACACTGTTTTAGAGTCCAAAGAAAATACTCTGCCCTGGTGGAATAGCAGCCTCTGTTAGTTACTAAAGCTCCGGAAGATCCGAGCTTGGAAATGGACTGAGATACCCTACATGGGATATGCATGAGTGACTTTTTCCTGAGGCTGAGCTATTAGGTCTGGGGTCTTTCACTCATGTCCCCAAGAACTTTTCAAGGGCCATCCTTTGGTCATTTTGCCATCGTCTATTAACTTTTTTTTTTTTTGAGACAGGGTCTCATTCTGTCACCCAGGCTGAAGTGTAGCAGTACATTCACAACTCACTGCAGCCTCAACCTCCTGGGCTCAAGCAATCCTCTCCCCACTTGAGTAGCTGGCACTAGAGGCATGCGCCACCACTCCCAGCTAATTTTTTTTTTTTTTTTTTTTTTTTTTTGTAGAGACTGGGTCCCACTATTTTTCCCAGCTTGTCTCAGACTCCTGGGCTCAAGCAATTCTCCAACCTCGACCTCCCAAAGTGCTGGGATTATAGGCATGAGCCACCACACCTGGTCTTGTGCATAAATCTTCAACCAGAAACCTTAAACTAGGAAGAAGAGATACATGATCCTCAAATTAGCCAAGTCACGCTTACTTGTTCTCTCAGTTTGTTTAGAGAAAGCTCTTGACCCTCGATTGACAGAAACACCTGGGCAGATTTTCCTCTACATTTCTGATTTATTTGCCATGTCTTTTCTTTTTCCCGTTCTGAGTAACCTGGGGGGATTGTTTGTGTGGTGCAGTTGTTCCTACAGAATTCAAAAAGGAAAGTATGCAACAGAAGACAGATATATCCTAAAGATATGAGGTGCCATTGGCTTCTGTTAGTCATCCTGTTGTTGTTTTTTTTGTTTGTTTGTTTGTTTTGTTTTGTTTTGAGACAGAGTCTTGCTCTGTCACCCAGGCTGGAGTGCAGTGGCATGATCTCGGCTCACTGCAAGCTCTGCCTCCTGGATTCATGCCATTCTCCTGCCTCAGCCTCCCAAGTAGCTGGGACCACAGGCACCCGCCACCTCGCCTGGCTAATTTTTTGTAGAGACTGAGTTTCACCGTGTTAGCCAGGATGGTCTTGATCTCCTGACCTCGTGATCCACCCGCCTCGGGCTCCCAAAGTGCTGGGATTACAGGTGTGAGCCACCACGCCTGGCTTATCTTGTTTTTTAACTCACATTTTCATTCACATTTATGGAGTGCTATTATTATGTGCTTACATGGCTGGATCGACACTAGGTGGGGGTACATGAGGTGACTAATAGACTCGGTGGCAAGGAATGTAAGCTGGAAGAGAGATCCTGAAGCAAGCAACTCTGTAGGTTCTGGGGAGTTCGTTTCAGATATGGTGGAAACAGAAGACAGTAACTAATTCTCTCTGCTAGGAGAACCAGCAAAGGTCTCCCAGAGGAACGGAGCCCCTCTCTGGTTCTATCTTTAATGATTAACATGTAGAGACTAGCCCGACCAACATGGTGAAACCTCATAAATACAAAAATTAGCCAGCCATGGTAGCAGGCTCCTGTAATCCCAGCTACTCTAGAGGCTGGGGCAGGGGAATCACTTGAACCTGGGAGACAGAGGTTGCAGTGAGCCGAGATCGTGCCATTGCACTGTAGCCTGGGCGACAGAGCAAAAACTCCGTCTCAAAAAAAGAAAAAGAAACAAAAAGTAAGACCCAAGAATCAAGAGAAAGATACATCCAGTTATTGTGGTCATAGAGGGGAGGAGAGTTATTCTTTCAAATAATTTAAAAACAATTTGCCTTTTTAAAAATATAGTTTCCTTTTCCTAGTTTTCTGTTTTCTTTTTTTTGTTTGTTTTTTGTTTTTTGTTTTCTGAGACGGAGTCTTCCTCTGTTCCTCAGGCTGGAGTGCAGTGGGGCCATCTCGGCTCACTGCAAGCTCCGCCTCCCGGGTTCAAGCAATTCTCCTGCCTCAGCCTCCCCAGTAGCTACGATTACAGGCACCCACCACCATGCCCAGCTAATTTTTGTATTTTAGTAGAGACGGTTTCACCATGTTGGCCAGGCTGGTCTCAAACTCCTGACCTCAGGTGATCCACCCGCCTGGGCCTCCCAAAGTGTGGGGAATACAGGCATGAGCCACCGCGCCCGACCTCCATTTTCTGGTTTTCTAGCTTTACCTCCCCCTTCTCTCCCTACAGGCTTCGGAGTCAGCTTTCCTGCCCCACAGAGGTGACAAAGCTTTTCCAATAATGCATTCAAGCTGGTTTTAGGGACACTGATAAGTTCTGCCAAAAATGAACACAGTCGCAGATGGCACCCTCAAAAGATCAATACCAGGCCTGCAGGGTTGCTCACGCCTGTAATCCCAGCGCTTAAGGGAGGCCAAAGTGGGAGGATCGCTTGAGCCCAGGAGTTCGAGACCAAGTCTGGGCAATATAGTGAGACCTTGTCTCTACGAAAAATTAGCCAAGCGTGGTGGTGCCTGCCTGTAGTCCTAGCTACTCAGGAGGCTGTTGTGGAAGGATGGCTTGAGCCCAGGATGTGGAGGCTGCAGGAAGCAGAGATGGTGCCTCTGCACTCCAGCCTGGGCAACAAAGCAAGACCCTGTGAAGTGCAATACCTAATTTCCAAGAGAAATATTAACGACTTTGCCCTCTTCTTCATTCCCCCAGATCTCTGCCCGAGACGGGTCTGGAACCTGACTCCCGGGTGTCCATGACCCCGGTGGCTGCTCGCCGTCCGCAATGAAAGGGCTATCGGGCAGCCGCAGCCATCACCACGGGGTCACCTGCGACTCGGCCTGTGACTCGCTGTCGCACCACTCGGACCGCAAGCCCTACCTGCTGAGCCCGGTGGAGCACCACCCCGCGGACCACCCGTACTACACCCAGCGGAACTCCTTCCAAGCTGAGTGCGTGGGCCCCTTCAGCGACCCGCTGGCCAGCAGCACCTTCCCCCGCAGGCACTACACCTCGCAGCAGGAGCTGAAGGACGAGTGCGCCCTGGTGCCCCGCACCCTGGCCACCAAGGCGAACCGCATCCCCGCCAACCTGCTGGACCAGTTCGAGCGGCAGCTGCCGCTCAGCCGCGATGGCTATCACACTCTGCAGTACAAGCGCACGGCTGTGGAGCACCGCAGCGACAGCCCCGGCCGCATCCGCCACCTGGTGCACTCGGTCCAGAAGCTCTTCACCAAGTCGCACTCCCTGGAGGGGCCGTCCAAGGGCAGCGTCAACGGGGGCAAGGCCAGCCCCGACGAGGCGCAGGCGGCGCGCTATGGCAAGCGCAGCAAGAGCAAGGAGCGGCGCGCGGAGCCCAAAGCCCGGCCCAGCACCTCCCCGGGTTGGTGGAGCTCGGACGACAACCTGGATGGTGACATGTGCATCTACCACACCCCCTCGGGCGTGATGACCATGGGCAGGTGCCCCGACCGCTCGGCCTCACAGTACTTCATGGAGGCCTACAACACCATCAGCGAGCAGGCGGTGAAGGCCTCCCGGAGCAACAACGACGTCAAGTGCTCCACCTGCGCCAACCTGCCGGTCACCCTGGACACCCCGCTGCTGAAGAAGAGCGCCTGGTCCTCCACGCTCACCGTGAGCCGGGCCCGGGAGGTTTACCAGAAGGCCTCGGTGAACATGGACCAGGCCATGGTGAAGTCCGAGTCGTGTCAGCAAGAACGCTCCTGCCAGTACTTGCAGGTACCATTTCTGTCTATGATGGAGGCTTAGAAGTAGTACCTGGCATGCTTGTGTGGGCATTTCTCCTGGTTCTAGTCTTGGCACTACTCTGAATTTTCTATTAAGATATGAACCTGTGCAAATTATTTGGCATCTCTGTGCCGAATTGCTCATGTGGGGAAAATGCAAAGAACCCAGTGTTACCGACCTCATCGGGTTATCTTAAGATACTATATATCCAAGTGCTTTGAAAAGCACGCCTATGGAAAGGCAACGAGTTATTATGGCGTTCCTCTTCTGTGTGAGGGATCATAGGATGGGAAAGAGAGGAAAGGGAAGTCTACAGAGAATTTTAAAATAAGTCCACCTTTCTCTAATTCAAAAGTCAACGATGATCTTTTGAATTATGGAAAGAGTTTCCTTAAATCTAGTCAGGGTTGTGGGGTGGTTTTCATTGTGAAATCCTGCCTGAAGCTATGTTAGAACACTGCGATGGTCATCACCAGCACCATCAGTAACTACACCCCACCTAAGCTTCCACCCCAAGGGCACAGCAAATCAGGAAGACACCCTGTGCCCTGAGGAGGTGGGGAGCTAGCCAGTTTGGGGACCTGACAAACACAGCTGCAGAGACCCAGGACAACAGAGAGGAGGAGGAAAAGGAGGAAGGATCAGAGAAGTAAAATACAGTTAGTGTCAGGGTGTAAATCCCACACACCTACAGAGCCACGGCAGGCTGCTCTTCCCTGCCACAGTCTCCTTATGTTTTCCTCCAGTGCACTGAAACCAGATGTTACCCGGATAAAAATATAGGAGAGAGGTCTTCTTCTTCCCTACCTCCTTGCTGTAGTATTGTAATTTTTCCCAAGACACATTTTTCCATAAGGAGGACTCTCATCTTTTCCTTTTTCGAAGTGTCTTTTCTTCTCTGTTCTCTCCTGGTAGCCTCATCTTAAAAAAAAAAAATTACTGAGCTATAAAAGTATAACATACCCACTCCCATTTTACACTCCCACCTTAAGAAGAAATACAAAGAAAAATTTTTCCTTCGAGGAGTTCATCTTTTTTGCTCCCTTTCAACTCCTGGCAAATCTGGCTCCCTTGGGAATGCCTCCACCAATCCCTGAGAAGACCCCAAGCTGGCAATCCCTGGACAAGGGCAGTGCCAGAGCCTGTTCTTGGAGTTCAGAAGAAGCAGCAGCACATGGACAGTTTTCACACACAACACACAATAACGTGGTCCGTGTTTCCCACTGAAGGTCGTGTTGCCTAATTTCCCGTAAGGTTGCTACATGTTAATAAGTTATCAAGAACTATAACAATTTCTGAGCTCAAAGAATCATTTAATCCACTTAGCAGATGAAGAAGTAGACACCAAGAAAGGTAAATACTTAGTGAGTTAAACCGTTAGCATGTGGCAGAGGTGGGACCAGAACCCAGTCTCTTAACTTGGAGAAATGGCCATTATGAAGGTTGCAACTGAAAGCTCTAGAAACTCTTTAAGAACGTAAAGCTCACCCACCACTGAAAGTAAAGTATTTCGGTAAGGATATCTGTCTTGAAAAAAGTAAGGAGTAAAGAGATAAAAACCCTAGAGTACCACACATTTTGTCTGCAAAAATTCTATGACCAATGGCAAAAACAAAACAAATTGAAAGAACAAAAAAAAAAAAAAAAAACACCTGTACTTAAGTAAGTAATGATGAGATTAGATGAGAAGTATCAGAGTAAAGGATGCTGTGTATGGATCTAGCATAAGTCTTCATTAGTAATGAAATGTTTTCATTATATTTGCCTGTATGCCTACATTCTTCCTACCTTAGGTTCATTTTTCTTTCTTTTTTATACCTTTTTGGAGTCACAATCTCAGGTAGTGGTAAAACGTGGAAGGATAAGGAAAGAAAGAAGGAAAGTGATATTAATTGAAAATCTACTATGTATCAGATGCTATAGCAAATGTGTTCACATTTCGTATTTCATTTAGTCCTTGTAATAATCCTGAGATTACTGAATGTAATAATACTGTATTTTTATGAGAGAAGAAACTGACACTTAGAAATATCAAGTGATTTAAAGTCCCACGTTCTGGAGGTTGTACAACTGAGATTTAGACTCAGGTCTGTTTGATGACAAAGCCAAACTCTTTCTAATATGCCCTAGCACAGACCTGAAATCAAAGGCATGAAAAATGGTGAGCAAGAAGAAAATAAAATCTTTAAAATAAGCATATTATTATTAAAGTTTTTCAGTAAAATCAGAATGAAATCTTAAAGGCTTAAGTATGGGATTTAGTATAGTAGCATTATTGGATCTCCTTCTAAAAGATTTGAGAATTCTATTTTCAAATTATTTGCCTTCTTTAAGCCATTTTTTTAATGAAACATTTGAGGCTTACAGAAAGATATAAAGAAAAAACAAATAAAACACCCATTTATACATTACCCGTCATACAGAACTAAAACATTCATTACAATGGATCACATACATACTCGTATTAATCCCTTTTACCTCCCTTCTTCCCCAGAGTAATAGCTAATCTGTCTTTGACACCAAAGCACCTTTGTTTTTAATTCTGAAATTACTGAAACGTTGAAAATAGTTTAACATATTCTGTCCTACATTGGGCAATAATTAACCAAGCTAGTTCAACCTTTTAAATATAAACTAAACTCCAAGATAATCCTTATTAATAGATGTTGAATTTATTAAATTTCTATTTTATGCAAGGCTTTTAAACTAGGGGGAAAAAATCTATATTTCAATGTGGGGAGGTAGTATGTTAGTAAATGAATTAAATGTAAACCAGTGTACACCTCCCAAACCATGTGCTGAGGCTGAAGAGATGCTGTAAAGAAAGGGAAGAGAGAGCCATACATTCATATGGGATCAGAGGAGAATAGAAAATACCTCCTGAGAAATGGGCTGCTGCTCCCTTCTTGCTTCTAGGAAATGAAAAGAGGATCTGCCATCCCGTGCAAGGTCTGCTGAGGAAGATGGGGTTAGCCCCCGCGCCAGCCGTTCCAAGGGAACACTTTCATCTATAGGCTCATTCTTAGAAGTAAATTTGGGAAAACAGAGAGGGAAAGAGTTTCTTTGGAGTTCTTTTTTTTTCTTTTCTTTTTCAGTTCTATTGCCTTAATTGCCAACTAATATTGAAGCTGGATTTATAAATGGATTTAACTTCAGTATTAGAGATTTAGTAGGCAAAGCACTATTCTACTAGTTCCAAGAGCATTCTAGTCCTTATTTGCCGCTAACTAGTAACATGACCTGGAAACATTCTTTCAGCTCTCTGGACTTCCTTCCTCTGCTAGAAAATGAGGCACTTCCTCCAAAAGATATATGATCTCAGTACGCATTTTCAAACTCTCAAATTACATGTGTCGGAGTACTAATTAGAACTATTGTCAAGAGCTGGAAGTCCCGGGACTCTCATTTCAGAGATGCCTACTATATGTTTTTCAGATGTTATCTAATTTGCTCTTTAAAATTCTAGAGATATTTCACAGTCGAAGAACCTAAGTTTTTGTAAATTAGGTTAAGTAACTTGCCCAAGGACACACAGCTAGTATGTGGCAACATGCTGGGTCAAAACTGATTTCTCTGCCGTCAAAGTCTGTGTTCATTTACTACACCCAATCTCTACCTCCTCCAAATACAAAGCAGAGGAAGGAAGCAGTGTATATCAAATATCTATTATGTGCCAGAAACTGGGTATATCTCATTAAGTACTCAAAACAACTTTGTAGAGTATTATTTACTTTAGTTTTATAGACAACAAAACAGGCACAAATGCTGAACTCATTTGCCCAGGAACACATAAACAGTAAGTGGGGAGCTAGCACTTGATCCCAAATCTGTCCAACTCCATAATATGCTTCAGTAATGGAAATGAGTGCATATTTTTTCTTCTATTACCTGATTTGTTTTGTGGTAAATGTATGTGTGCATCTGACCTCATATGCGTGTGAGAAGTTAACAGGGCGCGGATGTGAAATCAGACTAACAATGAAACAACTGATTATGTCCCTAATTTAATTCAAGACTAACAAAGATGAAATTAATAATCACCAATAATAAAGTCTAAATACTAGCAAACCTCTGCTTCTCTCTTTGCAGAATTATCACTTAGAATTAGCTTAATGTAGGTCATTGCCATGATTCTATAGAAAATGAGAAGTCCATAGGTATTTAGCCTCTGCCTGACATTGACTTAGGAATCAAATACTGTAGCTTGAAATCACTGCAAGTCCCAGTTAATACGGTCAATTATATTAGGAGTGATATGTGCTCACTGACAAGCTGTCTGTAGTTAATAAAAAAGGGACTCCTTTTTTTCCAATATTGTTATTTTTAAATGTCAAGAATCAGATGTCTGCTGTTTAGAACTATTGTACCGCTGCCAGTGACTGTCTGTATTAGGGTTGGGAGCAGGAACATGGATTTGAAGACATTAAAACTGTTTAATTCTCAGTTGAGATGTGGTTGGCTCTTATACATTTGGAATAAAGCATTTATGGCACATCTCAGGGTAAGTGCTTAATAGTTAAATAAATAAAATAGGAAGAGGTTCAGAGATAGAATAAAAGGTAGTTTTTGTTGTTGTTTTGTTTTTGCTTTTAAAAAGCAGAAATCTTGGTTCCGTTTATGCCTCTTTATGTAAATGTTGTATGTCGAGTGACTGACATGTAAAGCCATTCAGAAGAGCAAGATTTTAGATTTCCAACTGTTAACCTAAAAGAAAAAGCCCTTCAAACCGTGTATTTTGCATTCATTCAGCCGTAGAAACAGGAAAAGGGAAACAAAACGCTCTCTCCCCGGTAGAAGTGGAGAGAGAGAGACAGAGGGAGCGAGAGAGAGAGCAAGACAGACCGAGAAGGAAAGCACTCCCAGAGATGAAATTTTAGGAAAGCAAAATGATCGACCTTTTTAAGGCTGAGTGGGTTTCTTCAGTTTGTGTGCAAGTTTCAAGAAATGGAAGGACTGACCAGGTTTGGGTATAACTCTTTTATTACTTTGTATTTGATAATAGAGTGTTGTTGATTTGGATGGTTTTTGTGGTAGGGAGAGGAAGGGGTAGTATCTGTGATTTTATTTCTCCTCTAAATAATGGCTAGTGAGACTGAAAGAGCTGACAAACTAATGTATGTACAGATAGTAAAAAAGCAGGTGGAGACATCAGATACCTACAAATCTGTGTCTCCACCAGGGCTTTATAAAATCTTTAAATGACACATGATCTCCTTAGATCTGCTAGGTGCTGTTAGCGGATGTTATATGGCTGGTGATTGAAATATGATCGGTTGTTTTCCAGCGCCAGGATTCTGAATACTTACTGCTCCTTTGCAAAATTAACATTTGTGATGATTGCTCTTTTGGGGGGTGGGGGTCTGCTTAAATAAGGCACCACACAAGATCACTGAGGAAGCGTTCATAAGCATGATTCCAGGATCTTTTAAATACAGGTAAAATTATTTTTTCAATAATCTGTTCAAGATTATTTCCATCTTTGCCCAGTGGGAGCTTTCTTTCCCTGGCTGAGTTTTTCCTCCCTCTTGTGTTAGAACAATTTTAAGTCTCCCAATTCAGTTAAAACTACTTTACATGCAATTTGTGAAAGTGCTGAACGGTTCTGCTACTGACTTTGGCTGCTGGGATGTTTCTTTGCTGCGTTTTTCTGAAATCCCATCCATCACATCCATTGATGATTTTCTTTATTTTTAATTTAAATTGCCTTAATAATCCAGCAAGTGAATGTCAAGGTTCCTGAATGGATTTCCTATTGGGTTTGTACAGTCTGGCTGTTTTTCACTGATCTTGTAGAGATGTCCTCTTCATTCATAGAAAGATGAGATTGCTCCAGCCGGTGCTAACTTTGAATGTGGAATCAGTGATCAGCAGCAGAATCCTGTTAATTCTCCTCTCTCTCTCTCTCTCTTTCTGATTCTCCATTATTCTCACTCTTGTCATGTCCAATTAATAGAGGGAAAAAACAATTGACAAAACACTGTGAGAAAGCAGGGGTCCAGAAAGACTCAGTGGTAGTAAAGGGAAGATCCAAACTATACAGGAAAGCCTTCTTGGGAGCTGTTAAAGAAACTTTGGTATTCTTGGCCTCCAGTTTCATTGTTTTCTAAAGACATTTTCGGCAACACCAAAATGCTTGGTTAGCCACAGTCCGAGGTTTCTGCCTGTAACACACACTTTCTGATCTCACAGAATTCCAATCTACTGATTAAAGGCATAGCATTAGTTAGCAAAGAGTGAAAGAGAAAAGCTAGCCTTGGATCTCTCAGGGGCCAGGAGATTTCATTTCCCCTTTTTCCATTCTCCTTAGAAGACGGTTTGCTTGATTGCAAATTAAAGACAGTAAATCAAGGTAATCATTCACCATTCTTTAAGAGAACCATTCACCCACAGTCTCTGGCCCACTTGAGATCATGGCATTACACAATTTTACACAGTGATTTGTGAATGGTGGAACACATTGCTCTTTTGTGTCAGGTTTTTTAGGAACTGCTAAAAAATACATGCAATATTGCCAAGCTGACTTTAATTTGTAATTAGATTATGTTTTCCACCACTTTGGTTTTAGGTTCAAAGACAACAATCTGTCTTAGCGGGTTATTGCACAGGGAGAATTTTTTTTCCCATTATTTTGGTAAATTCATATTTATGTGTTTTTCCAAATTCTTAAGTTAAAGCCACCATAGGGAATTACGTTAATTTTTTTCAATGACTGATTTATTTATATTCAACCCAGTCCTCTATGTTTATAAACTAAAAAGTAATGATATAAAGAATCAATTAATTACTGTTATACAGAATAAAGGAGAAAATATTGTGTAAAGAAAGGCATAACATTTACTGTTACTTTTGACCAAATTCTTGTTTTTACTGTTTTTATTTTTTTTTTATTTTTTTTTTTTGTCTTGAAGAGCACGCACGTGATTAAGGAAAGACCTCTTCTGATTCCCTGATCTTTTAAATGTAGGAATATTTAGGACTCTCATTAAAAACTTTTTGTTCCATTTGCTAAAGTCTGGCAATATGCCTGCTTTTTTTCCATTTCTAAGATATATTATACAATGAATTTGCTGAACGTGTAGGTATTTTTGTGTATATTAGGTCACTATTCTCTATCAACTGGAGTTTCTACTCACTGTTTCACAGAATTAGGAAACTTCCCACAAAAATCAGGCTTGTGATATCACAGAACTGTCTATGAAGCAGAATTACGTGAGCCTGGGGTTACTGCATGCCAAATGCAAGTGTGCAGGTTTATAGATACACCTTCTATCCGCATAGGTATCCCTCCAATAATACTTCTAAAATATGCATTTATACACATGCCATCTTTGATCTCCGATTCATGAACTCAGATCCATTTTAAGAGTGCCATTTCACAAAGTCCATGGAAGAGGAATGACTATGAAGTGGAGAAACAGGTTTTTCATAGATGTTAGTGGAAAATTCATTACTTTGCTTTTCCACTGATTATATTGAACTTCACCTTGGACCATTAGTGTAGACTAGTTAGGGATGTCCTGTTTCTCTGGTGTAAGAATAAAGAGGTTTTAGTCCCCTTAATAAGGGGGCATCCAACAATCATAAAAGGATATTACTTTTGCTCTCCTTAATTTTTATAACCACAATTTACTACATGCTTGCAAGATTGTCTAACTCCTCCCTGATTTAATTCTCCGAGACTCTAAAATCATAAGATACATAATTAAAGGACCAGGCAGACTTGGGTTTTCCCCCCTTAAAATGACAGTTTTAGATAATAGAACCTCCTGATCAGAAGGTCATCTGGTATAGCTTCCCATTCACACTAATCTTCCTGCAATGTGGACTTTGTATCTTCCTATCTATTTTTCATCTAAAAATCTCCTTATAAAAGAAGGCTTTGAAATTATTTAGTCCAATTTAGTTTTTTGAAAAGAGAAAAATCCTAAGGAAATACCTTGATGAGATCAGTCATCTTGTCAGTGGAACCTGACACTCGCAGGCTCACTGCCTGGCTAAAGTGCTGTTCTGTTCCCTTTATGTTGTACATATTCTATTATCCATTCTCGTAACATCATTTTAAGGCAATGGTGCCAAGGCACAAGGAAGCAAAGGGAGAAGTGACATTATCTGAAAGTTAGAGTTGAAGCAAGTTTGTGACTCGAAAGTCTCAAAAGAGGCAAAGATTAACTAAATCATGCCTGCAATTATTTATTTTAACTTCCAAAGAAAAGAAATTGGTATGCTTCTCCCTTTGTGGATGAGTTTTCCCTGCCTCATGGTAAACCATGTAGCAAAGGAGGACGAATGGAGCAGAATGCATTAGGATATGTGATCTTTAGGGAATTTGCTCAGAACCCTAGTTAGATTTTGAAGACAGCATGCATCCTTCCAGCATCTTCCACTCGTTTGAAGTCAGCATCCCTCATCTTACTTCTCTAGGATAAAAATTAACATAGCTGTTACCATATTTGCAAAGGCCAAACTTTATATATATATATATATAAAAAATATGTATGGTGTGACAGGTAGGAATTACATACTGGAACAATGGGACCATGGGACCAAATATATTAAATGGGAGCAACTGCAGCAAATCTGAGAGGAATAGTGCACAGGATATATAAACTAAGAGCTACAAGCTAATCTCTTAGTTATTGCCCCCAACATGTAAAAGGAAGTGATTGGAAAGGATTTATCTCTAAAATTGGAAATGCTACATGAAACATTGTAAAGTGGAATCAATATGGGTACACATGGGCACAATAATATCACATGTATACCTGTAGAGAATCATATATATGTGTGGCCACTTGCTCTATCATTGAATATTTACACGTACAGATTCCTTAATTTTATGTGCACAAGAATCACCTTGAGAGTGTCTGTAAAATGAGGATCTGTGACATCAACCCAGAAGATTCTGATTTCATAGATACGGGATGATTCTGACAGTGATCAATCCCAGAACTGCACTTTAAGTAACCCAATTCTAGAGAACTATAAGGCTTAATTTCTCACTGTATTTACTGAAGGGGGCAGTAGAGCCTAATAGATGAAATACGGGATCCAGGTGCTCTGACTGCAAGCTTTATTGATGCTGGCTTGCTGCATGACTTTGGGCTCTCTCTACTTAGTACTTCTATTTCTACATCTGTAAAATGGGCATGATGATATGACTGTGTTTGCTTCAGGTCTTAGAAACAAATTAAACTTCAAATTTGAGAAATAAATGAAAAATACAGTGTGAAAATATTCCAAGTTTATAGATCCTCAAACATTAACAAGCTTTATCTCTTTCCCATGTTTCATGTACCATACCACTTTTTCCTTTATATTTTACTTGATCTAGTTTTTATTAAGCTGGAGTTGGGATTAACATATCTGATTTTGGCCGGGCGCGGTGGTTCAAGCCTATAATCCCAGCACTTTGGGAGGCCGAGACGGGCGGATCACGAGGTCAGGAGATCGAGACCATCCTGGCTAACACGGTGAAACCCCACTAAAAAATACAAAAAATTAGCCAGGCGCGGTAGTGGGCGCCTGTAGTCCCAGCTACTCGGGAGGCTGAGGCAGGAGAATGGCGTAAACCCGGGAGGCGGAGCTTGCAGTGAGCTGAGATCCGGCCACTGCACTCCAGCCTGGGCGACAGAGCAAGACTCTGTCTCAAAAAAAAAAAAAAAAAAAACCACACATATCTGATTCTGTGGTAAAGAAAAGCCCTTTCCAATGAGGGATGAAAGTAGGTCTTAATCACACTATAGGTGTAAAACTTCACTGTCATGTGTGCCAACTAAACACAGAAAGCTTTCATCTGAAGGCAAAAGTATCACAGAGTCAATCTTTTTCTATTTTCTTTTTTGAAAGACAGTGTTTCCCTTTGTCATCCAGGTTGGAGTCCAGTAGTGTGATCACGGCTTACGGTAGCCCTGACCTCCTGGTCTCAAGCGACCCTCCCACCTCAGCCTCCAGAGTAGCTGGGACTACAGACTCACGTCACTATGCCAGGCTAAGTTTTAATGTAGAGACGGGGTTTCGCTATGTTGCCTAAGATGGTCTTAAACTTTTGGCCTCAGCGATCTTCCCACCTCGGCCTCCCAAATTGCTGGGATTACAGCTGTGAGCCACTGCACCCAGCCTGGATTAATCTTTTGATAGCTCAGCCTCAGTGGATCAGGTTTCCCCATGGCTTGATACTGGCTGATGGAATATCATTCCGGCTTCTTCAAGCTTAAGTATATTCACACAAAAAAAAGAAAAAAAAAAATAATCACAACACACACTTGCTTTTGTTTTCATACCTTAAGTCTGTCAAGCCGCTGCCGCCTTACTCCAGACAGCTCTGATAAGTCAACAGGACAAGCTTAATTAGTAATAATAGTCATGCGAGGTGTCTACAAGGGAACTCTCTCCACCATCATCACCGCTTTAATTGAGTTAGGAGAACCAGGTTCTCCGTGGAGTATTTCCTCCGTGGCACCTTGATAGGTGCTTTTCTGCCATTGATAGATGACCAAACGCCCTTGGCCATCACTCTTCTTTGCTCATGCCCAAAGTCCCTCAGCCAGATATATCATTCTTCTAATGCTGTAGAAATTCAAAAGAGCGAGTGAACACTGAGCCAGATCTGTCTCATGACCCTGTCCACAGAACCATCCGTTCAAACTTCTTCTGTCAGCCCTGTGACTCTGGGCAGTCTGAAGTCTACCTCACTTGCTTCTCCAGTGTCACCAAAACAATGAAAACAAAACCATTCAGAATTCACAGGAAGTGTTTAATACATTTAATGAAATTATATCTCTTAATTATGAAAACTTGACCGAATAGGCCTGCCATTTTTGGTTATAAAAGTGGAAAATAGTGATGATAGATATCATCCTATGGGCACTGGAAGACCCTGTTAGGCCACCCCGGGACGTGCAGTTTACACTCTGAATGCCACCTGCCAGTCTAAGCTCCTCTGTGGACGTCCATCTGACTGGCATCCCCTTAGGCAGAAAATAAGTAGGGAGGGAGGCCTTTCTGCAGGACTTCTCCTTTTAAAGTCCCTTAAAGGAACCCAACTACCTGTATTCCTTGGAAATTTTATGTCTTTGTCTTCTCTCCTTAACTAGTAAAAGTTTCGAAGGCTTATCTGTAACTTAAGGGGTGTCGATGAAACTGTCATTTGTTTGCAAATGAAACCTGAGCTTTCTGAAAATGACTCCCCTGCAAAGTCATTCCCCCATAACACTCCTCCAGCCTTCTAGTTGATTTTAGATAGTTTCCTGTTCTCCCACCTCTTGGAAGTATTCCATGGCACGCTGAGCAGACACTTTTAGTCAAAAATGCCTATAAATAGCTGATTTTCCCTGCTTACTGCCTTCTCTCTAAGGCTTTCACAAAGGAGGTGAAACGAATCCACCAGAAACAAGAGCTTTCTGTGAGGGGTGTGTGGTGAGGCTTATGAAAAATCAAATCCATAGGCTGAAAATTATCGTGTAGGTGGCTTTGCCATATTTGACTTACGCAATCACTGCATGGAAAAAGCAACATTTTATTTCATGCCAGATGATCTCATGAACTGAACAAGCCATCAAGTGAGACTCATTTGAACTTTCATGCTTCTTTAAAAACATGTACTTTGTTTATGAGGCCAGCATCATCCTGATACCAAAGCCTGGCAGAGACACAACAGGAAAAGAGAATTTTAGACCAATATCCCTGATGAACATTGATGCAAAAATCCACAATAAAATACTGGCAAACCGAATCCAGCAGCACATCAAAAAGCTTATCCACCACGATCAAGTGGGCTTCATCCCTGGGTTGCAAGGCTGGTTCAACATATGCAAATCAATAAACGTAATCCAGCATATATACAGAACCAAAGACAAAAACCACATGATTATCTCAATAGATGCAGAAAAGGCCTTTGACAAAACTCAACAGCCCTTCATGCTAAAAACCCTCAATAAATTAGGTATTGATGGGACGTATCTCAAAATAATAAGAGCTATTTATGACAGACCCACAGCCAATATCATACTGAATGGGCAAAAACTGGAAGCATTCCCCTTGAAAACTGGAACAAGACAGGGATGCCCTCTCTCACCACTCCTATTCAACATAGTGTTGGAAATTCTGGCCAGGGCAATCAGGCAGGAGAAAGAAATAAAGGGTATTCAATTAGGAAAAGAGGAAGTCAAATTGTCCCTGTTTGCAGATGACATGATTCTATATTTAG